>NC_143158.1:5795919-6095919 GCF_041381405.1 Jatropha curcas | reverse complement strand
TTTTTCTCTAATAGCTTTTTTTTTAAATGGCTGAAAAATAAATATAAAAACTATTATTTCAATAGTTGCATGAACTTTATCAAATCAACATTTCTATTTTATATATAAAACTCAAAAACTCTAAAAATGGTTTTTTTTAAAAATGTATATAAAAAATAAGAGAAATAAATTTGAGAACCTCGCAGTATTTACACATTTATCTAAATCATTATAGGAATAAAAATTTATATTTTTAAATTAACAAGAATGCAGTTATAACATGATCTACCATTCAATTTGCTAAATCCATATAACTTCTGATTTATGTATATTGAAACATAATACATAGTTTTTATGATTTTAAGCATAATAACTCTTTAATTCTATGACTTTTAGTGTTCTCTCTTATTACGATTTTATGATTTTATGATTTTTATAGCTTTAAAAAATTATGACTTTAAAAATAATGGCTTTTAATAGTTGTTTTTATGAGTTCTTGAACTCTTGAATATTGATGCTCTTACTAGTGTTCTCTCTTTTCAGATCTATTTTTTTCTCTTCAGAAAAAATAACATACACATTATTAGCTTAAAGAGTGGGACTCTATCTAATGAGTAGACTCTCTAAAATTTGAGCATTTGGTATTAACTTAGTTAGGAAAAATTGAAGAACGTGTAGAAAAACCGTCTCTCTTACCTTTCTGATTTCTGAATATTAACATAATACCTCTTTAAAAATTATTCTCTAATTTTGACCTCTATAGCTTTTAAACAAAAAATAATTTTTTGATATTCTCTTATGATTTTTTATAGTTTTTACGCAGATCCTTCTTCATAACTCTTGATATTCTCTCTAATTTATAAGTTCTATGACCTTTTTTAAACATAATAACTTTTAATATTCTTTCTTGTTATAATTATAAAAGACTTTAAAAATAATGACTTTTAATATTTTTTTACGAATTTTACGACTCTTGAATATTATTGTTCATGTTCTTTATTATTGTTCTCTTTTCGAATTTATTCTCTTGAAAAAAAAAAAAAAAAACCTACAAAGAGTCTTGCAAAGCACTGAAGACCTTAAAGTCTAGTAGATTTTGAAGTCCAACCTTGAATTGGTGCCAACTACCGAATATCCGATAACAATAACAATCACAATAAGAATAAGGTTGACGACAAAGAAATCGTTGAAGTTAACCTAAAATTTCTATATAGTATGAACGTCCAATTCTGCCTAGTATTCCACCTAATATAATTTGATTCAGACAAAACAAAGTGCTGGTTCATTCTTAGGATACTAGTCTTTTTTACGACAGGTGTTGCACGCACACTCATTTTTTTATTCTTCTAATTTTTTATCTATATAATACTAAAGCATAAATTTTTTATTTAAATTAAAACAAATACAATTGATTAATTTGTATTGAACTTTGTTGTCCAAGCTACTTATATAATGTTACTTTTTATGTACTTAATTATATTTTATATAATGATATGGTCTGAAAACAAAAAGTTCAGTCCGATTTCTAGATCTAATATTTCAATCCCGAATTTATAAATAAAGATTTTTAATGCCAAGAAAAAAAAAAAATCAAGTCATGACTCAATCTTTATCCTCAACTCCAAATCAATATTTATATAATACTATAGTGAAAAATAAAAATAAAAATAAATTATTTTTTTCTGCTAGGTAAGAAAGAAAAAAGAAATGAGAAGATATCTGAATTAATAATGATATTCACTTTAGCTATAGTGTGATAATAACACTTATCAGTGCATTAGAAAAAAAATATGCACATAATAAATTCTTAACACCCTAAAAGATAACTCAAATCAGAAATATATATATATTTTTTTAAATGCTTACTATTTTCTTTCAAATCAAACAGATTTAGAATATAAGAAAAAAAATATTTAAAAAATTAAAAATACTTAATCATCTATTTATTGCAATAGATATATAAATCTCTTAATAAAATTAAAGTGATAACAATTACAAATTAATTCAATAATAAAAAAATTATATATATATTTATTTAAAAAATAATTTTTATAAATTTTATCTAATCAATTAATAAAATGTAATTTTCTAATTAGATTAAAATATTTTAAATTTCATTAAAGGCGTTATTGAAATTCTCATTAATCCCCTACTCCCACGTTTATATAGATATAGATATATTTATCAAGAGCAAAAAACTCCCCTATTCTTACATTTAAATATAATATAGATATATTTATAAAGAGCAAAAGGCTCAGCCACTTTGCCATCAACATGTACCATGAAAAAAAAATACATTAAAATCATCATACAAACTTCATAATTTAAAAGGGAGATTAAAGTGTTAATGGAATCATAATTTTAAAAACTTCATGGTTTGTTGAATAATAAAAGCTTAATATTTTAGCAATCAATTTCTCAAAACGGACAATGAAAATAGACAATTTTCTTTAAATTTGATATTGAGGAAAGAATCAAAGTATTGATAAAAATAATAAATTAAAAATCTCATTATTAAATTAAAACAAAGATCCTCATATAGGAACCTCATATAATAAGAAGCTCATAGTTAATTTGAATTTTTGTCTAATAGCTTTTTTTTAAATGGCTGAAAAATAAATATAAAAACTATTATTTCAATAGTTGCATGAACTTTATCAAATCAAAAACTCAAAAACTCTAAAAATGGTTATTATTAATTTTAATCTGAAATGCTGTAATGTTCTCAAAATTTAACTCAAAAAAAAAAAAAAAACAAAATTTGTTGTCACATGTTGAAGCAGAATCCATTGAGGAAAATTTTGAAATAATGGAACATATAAAAGACAAGACGCTTCTTACCTTATGTAAAAAAGAAAACGCAAACGATAGATAGTAGGGCAGTTCGTAGGATGATTTAACTCGATTTGAACATAACCAAATCAAACTTTAAATACCGGTTTGAGAAAACTTAAAACCAAACCAAACCAAACCATCAAAAATTTCAAACCAATCCAAATCTTTAGCAGCAGTTTAATTTGATATGGTTCGATTTTGCAGTTTGGGCGATTTCAAAAAAAGAAATTAACATTCCACATCTATCTAGTAAACAAGGAAAAAAAAAAAAACATCATGCAAAATGTGAAAAAAAAATTCAGAAAAATTATACCATCAGATACATGTGATTTCGAATAGCTATTAAAAGTTTTTTCAATTAATTTTTGAATATGTATTTTTTTGGTAGATAAAAGTGAAAAATATTATATAAAATTTAAATTTTGATTTAATTACATCTATTACTAAACACTAAAAAAATTATAATTTTAGTCGCATATAGTTTGTACATGTATATCTAAAATTTCTTACTAGAGTATATCTTACTGACTTGCTCTATTGAGTTAGATTTTCTAATTGTACTAATCTAAGTCTCTACGTTTAAGAAGACTATCTAAAATTACTAACTATAGTTGACTTATTAAGCTCATAAACTCCCAAGTACACTATTAACTATTATTAATAATAGGCATTAAGTACATAGAGACCCTCTAACATTGCAAATTAACTAAGCTCATAAACTAAGCAGACTACTAATTAGGTCTCCAAGATTAAGAAGACTGCGTAAAATTACTAAATAATTAGTTTACTTAAATATAATTAATTATACTATTTACTGTAGTAACTATAGTTACTTTACTAAGTATAAACTAAGTTGACTATCGAAATTATAAAATAACTACAGTAAATTTTATTAACTCATTTTGTCGAATACCGTCACTCTCCCTTCACATTGCATACAGAAAGTTGCTCTCTAAAGCCTTACCTATATGCTTCTCTCTGGAAAAATCATATCTTCTTTTTAACGATTTTTTTTTTTTAAAGTGCTCAATCAACTCAAGGGCAATGATAATTTATGCCATTTCTTACCTCTGCCCTTGACGAGGAAAAAAAGTACAAAAACTACCCAATAACCTACCCAATTAAAAGCATTAAAAGCATCAAAGAACGATACCTGCTACAGCAATTCTCATTACTTGACCGCATAAATCCCTTGGATTTTTTTTTTATCGCCGTCCTGTCACCTCTCTAAAACTTGAATTAACACTTCTTGAACCACAGACTAAAATTGACAATTGCAAACAATGGTTCTAAAAACCAATTCAACGCAATATCCCACTCAGCACTGCAATCAATCAGAGATAAAAATTATGCCAAACCTTGTTCACACACCAACAATGTTCACAAAATGTAAAACTAAAGTGACCTTGATATAAGCATATTAAAGGAGGCTCAGATTCGCCTTTTTCAAGCAGAAAAGTGAACATGACAACCATGGCCGCAACAAAAGAGCTCAAAATCAGAAGCTCGTGAGTCACCCACCCAAAGTTGCTAGTGTTCATCCAATTGTCCGATTTTCATTAAAAAAAATAACAGCATCATCACAGCCATGCAAAGACCCACAAGACAAAGAAAGAGATGATAGAAAAAGATAGGTATAGATATTGACAAACAAGGGTCAGTTCTGCAATCAATCAGAGTAGCTCTCCAAGAGCTAAGCCTCACTTTTCACTTGAAATATCTCCCCGAAACAAACAGAACCTAAACAAAGATATTTGGAGAAATGGAGGCTCAGATCAGATAGCCCTAGTATCAAAAAAGAAAGAAACACCACCACATCATGATGGCTGCAGCCAATAGCTACCAGGAAAATAGGGTGAAACCCATATTTAAGGACTGCCAAAGGCTGTCTAAGTTCAGGAACCACGAGTGGAGTTAAGCCGCTGCTTCAAAAGCCTACCCCGCCAGAGTATGGGTGTTTCTTTTCTAATCTGATTTTAGGTCACTGATAATATCATCATAGCCTCGTTAAGTTACTAAAACTTCCAATCATTCCATCCAAACAAAGGGTAGAAGTGCAAAGTTGAGGGTATATTTATGCATTTGGCCTCTCTGTATGCACAGGGAGAAGGAGCTGTTGGCAAATAAGAAGATAAATCACAGGCTCCACTTTTTATCAGAGAGACGAAGTCAACCGCCCTAAAACCTTCAATCTCACTGAGAACAAAACCTCATTCTCAAACTAATGAGCTAAAATTTCCACTGTACAAAAATCAGAGAAAGAAAGAGATGAAGTGAGGCTGAGATTCGCCTTTAATCAAACAACAAAAGGAACAAAGCGAATCTGGCTCCAATGATGGATCTATCTGCAAGAGATTGAAAATATTCACATTGCCCCGCCAAACAATCAAAATTGTTCTTTTAACGTTTGGATCTTGCACTCTAGAAAATAAGAATCGTCATAGCTTCTTTGTAAGCAGCAACAGAACCTTGGGAGAGATTGAACGTATCAGATCTCCGATCAAGTTACGCAAGGGAGTAATAATTGATAATATATATACGTACACATACGCGATTGTGTTATATATAAACCGACGGTAAAATCATCGGCTGCGCAGTCGTTCAGAGAGAGGAGCAACCGCCATACTGGGCCATCTCTCTGAGAGCAAAGCCACATTCTTAAGAACGTCATTGTTGTTCATGTGGCCTTGCATATTCTTAAACTAGTGATGGCCTTGCATATTCTGAGAGCAAAGGTATCTTTGTCATTGCATGTTATGTGTTGGCAAAATCGTAATAACTTGCAAAAGATTAGGCGTTTTACGAAAATATTCTGCCTACTTGCCCTTATTTTTTCAGTCAAAGGATAAAACATTGACATCAAACAATTTTCCAACCAACAAATAAATAAAAATCAATCATCCATGTCTGGCTTCAAATGCTGAAAGATATTCCAGCATAAGTTGCAGCAAACCCTATATAAGCACATTGTTTGTATCAACTTATCTTTCAAAGTTGCTAGAATTCAACAAATAAAAAAAAATCAATAGGCAATTTTCAAAATCTATCCATAAACAGCAGCTGAATGTAAAGGGAAAGAAACAAAGATCCTAAAAAACTACAAATTCATACAAACAATCATGTCAAAGAAGCGGAACAAGCATCCAGCCCTGCAAAGCAAACTTTCAAAGACCAGAATGACACTCAAACAACTATGTACTAATTCTCCTTCGGCAACATGCTAGCAATGAAAGCCAGAATGACAAAATAAAAATGTGCAAAATCAAGTGCGAGCATGAAAAGGAACTGAAGTACCTGTTATGTTAACCTTTTTTACGGCTATCCATAAAGAAAACAAGAAAAAATACAAGGGTAAGCAGGCAGCCTTTAGTTGTCAAAATACAAGTTGGTCGATGTCGGCCAGAACACTATCAAGGAAGTTACAATTAATTAAGAGTATACAAGTTCACAATCAAAGTGAAACTACTAAGTGGGGATTCACTAGACCAGTGTGACAAATCAGGAGAGCTAAAACATCATAGATGACTCAGGCTCGAAGGACTGTGAAGCAAATGCATAAAAAGATTTTAACGAAAAAGCAGAATCATTAAGAAGACACATAGCTGAATATGATACACTGCCTGCTATTTGTTTATGTACTATAGATCAAAACAGAAACGATAAACTAGCATCCCACTCAATTGATACATCAAAAGCATCAAGAAGGATGCCTACCACGACAATTCTTCATAAATTATAACTTCATTCTCACAGTTGGCCTTCTACTCTCACACGGACCAAAATTGACAATCTTAGTGCAACATATTGGAAAAGAAGTTCAATATATATATATAAACTCACAAATTTGATTTTTTAATATTGAATTTTCATGTTCGGTGTCAACTACAATGTAAAATTTAACATGACTAAATCAAATTATATGATTTAAATTAATTTAGACCAAACAAACAAAGGATAGTAACACCACATCCACAGCTAAGGCCAAGAGCCATTTGTCAAACAGACAAAGCAAAATCAGAAGCTCAAAGTCATTCCCCCAATGGTCGCATCTTCTCCCTACAATCAAAGTCACCTAGAAAATGGTATCATGACAGCCTCAAATACACAAACAAATGATATGATTTAAATTAATTTAGACCAACAAACAAAGGATAGTAACATCACATCCACGGCTAAGGCCAACAGATATTTGTCAAACAGACAAAGCAAAATCAGAAGCTCAAAGTCATCCAGCCAACGGTCGCATCTATTCCCTACAATCAAAGTACCCAGTCACCCAGCAAATGGTATCATCACAGCCTCAAATACACATGCACATACACAAACAAATGATATGATGTAAATTAATTTAGACCAAACAAACAAAGCATAGTAACATCATATCCACGGCTGAGGCCAAGAGCTATTTGTCAAACAGACAAAGCAAAATCAGAAGCTCAAAATCATCCAGCCAATGGTCGCATCTATTCCCTACAATCAAAGTCACAGCAAATGGTATCATCACGGCCTCAAATACACATGCACATACACAAACAAATGATATGATTTAAATTAATTTAGACCAACAAACAAAGGATAGTAAAACATCACATCACGGCTCAGGCAAAGAGCTATTTGTCAAACAGACAAAGCAAAATCAGAAGCTCAAAGTCAATCCAGCCAATGGTCGCATCTATTCCCTACAATCAAGCCACCCAGCATATGGTATCATCACAGCCTCAAATACACATGTACATACACAAACAATTGATATGATTTAAATTAATTTACAAATAAAGGATAGTAACATCACATCCACGGCAAAGGCCAAGAGATATTTGTCAAACAGACAAAGCAAAATCAGAAGCTCAAAATCATCCAGCCAATGGTTGCATCTAGTCCCTACAATCAAAGTCACCCAGCAAATGGTATCATCACAGCCTCAAATACACATGCACATACACAAACAAATGATATGATTTAAATTAATTTAGACCAAACAAACAAATGATAGAAACATCACATCACGGCTCAGGCAAAGAGCTATTTGTCAAACAGACAAAGCAAAATCAGAAGCTCAAAGATCCAGCCAATGGTCGCATCTATTCCCTACAATCAAGCCACCCAGCAAATGGTATCATCACAGCCTCAAATACACATGTACATACACAAACAAATGATATGATTTAAATTAATTTACAAATAAAGGATAGTAACATCACATCCACGGCTAAGGCCAAGAGCTATTTGTCAAACAGACAAAGCAAAATCAGAAGCTCAAAATCATCCAGCCAATGGTCGCATCTATTCCCTACAATCAAAGTCACCCAGCAAATGGTATCATCACAGCCTCACATACACATGCACATACACAAACAAATGATATGATTTAAATTAATTTAGACCAAACAAACAAAGGATAGTAACATCACATCCAAGGCTAAGGCCAACAGCTATTTGTCAAACAGACAAAGCAAAATCAGAAGCTCAAAATCATCCAGTCAATGGTCGCATCTTTTCCCTACAATCAAAGTCACCCAGCAAATGGTATCATCATAGCCTCAAATACACATGCACATACACAAACAAATGATATGATTTAAATTAATTTAGACCAAACAAACAAAGGATAGTTACATCACATCCACGGCTAAGGCCAACAGCTATTTGTCAAACAGATAAATCAAAATCAGAAGCTCAAAGTCATCCAGCCAATGGTCGCAGCTATTCCCTACAATCAGAGTCACCCAGCAAATGGTATCCTCACAGCCTCAAATACACATGCACATACACAGGCAAATAATATGGTTTAAATTAATTTAGACCAAACAAACAAAGGATAGTTACATCACATCCACGGCTAAGGCCAACAGCTATTTGTCAAACAGATAAAGCAAAATCAGAAGCTCAAAGTCATCCAGCCAATGGTCGCATCTATTCCCTACAATCAGAGTCACCCAGCAAATGGTATCCTCACAGCCTCAAATACACATGCACATACACAAACAAATGATATGATTTAAATTAAATTACAAATAAAGGATAGTAACATCACATCCACGGCTAAGGCCAAGAGCTATTTGTCAAACAGACAAAGCAAAATCAGAAGCTCAAAATCATCCAGCCAATGGTCGCATCTATTCCCTACAATCAAAGTCACCCAGCAAATGGTATCATCACAGCCTCAAATACACATGCTCATACACAAACAAATGATATGATTTAAATTAATTTAGACCAAACAAACAAAGGATAGTTATTACATCACATCCACGGCTAAGGCCAACAGCTATTTGTCAAACAGATAAAGCAAAATCAGAAGCTCAAAGTCATCCAGCCAATGGTCGCATCTATTCCCTACAATCAGAGTCACCCAGCAAATGGTATCCTCACAGCCTCAAATACACATGCTCATACACAAACAAATGATATGATTTAAATTAATTTAGACCAAACAAACAAAGGATAGTTATTACATCACATCCACGGCTAAGGCCAACAGCTATTTGTCAAACAGATAAAGCAAAATCAGAAGCTCAAAGTCATCCAGCCAATGGTCGCATCTATTCCCTACAATCAGAGTCACCCAGCAAATGGTATCCTCACAGCCTCAAATAAACATGCACATACACAAACAAATGATATGATTTAAATTAAATTACAAATAAAGGATAGTAACATCACATCCACGGCTAAGGCCAAGAGCTATTTGTCAAACAGACAAAGCAAAATAAGAAGCTCAAAAATCATCCAGCCAATGGTCGCATTTATTCCCTACAATCAAAGTCACCCAGCAAATGGTATCATCACAGCCTCAAATAACACATGCACATACACAAACAAATGATATGATTTAAATTAATTTAGACCAAACAAACAAAGGATAGACACATCACGGCTCAGGCAAAGAGCTATTTGTCAAACAGACAAAGCAAAATCAGAAGCTCAAAGTCAATCCAGCCAATGGTCGCATCTATTCCCTACAATCAAGCCACCCAGCAAATGGTATCATCACAGCCTCAAATACACATGTACAACACAAACAAATGATATGATTTAAATTAATTTACAAATAAAGGATAGTAACATCACATCCATGGCTAAGGCCAAGAGCTATTTGTCAAACAGACAAAGCAAAATCAGAAGCTCAAAATCATCCAGCCAATGGCCGCATCTATTATTCCCTACAATCAAAGTCACCCAGCAAATGGTATCATCACAGCCTTACATACACATGCACATACACAAACAAATGATATGATTTAAATTAATTTAGACCAAACAAAAAAAGGATAGTAACATCACATCCGCGGCTAAGGCCAACAGCTACTTGTCAAACAGACAAAGCAAAATCAGAAGCTCAAAGTCATCCAAGCCAATGGTCGCATCTTTTCCCTACAATCAAAGTCACCCAGCAAATGGTATCATCATAGCCTCAAATACACATGCACATACACAAACAAATGATATGATTTAAATTAATTTAGACCAAACAAACAAAGGATAGTTACATCACATCCACGGCTAAGGCCAACAGCTATTTGTCAAACAGATAAATCAAAATCAGAAGCTCAAAGTCATCCAGCCAATGGTCGCATCTATTCCCTACAATCAGAGTCACCCAGCAAATGGTATTATCCTCACAGCCTCAAATACACATGCACATACACAGGCAAATGATATCATTTAAATTAATTTAGACCAAACAAACAAAGGATAGTAACATCACATCCACGGCTAAGGCCAAGAGCTATTTGTCAAACAGACAAAGCAAAATCAGAAGCAAAAAATCATCCAGGCAATGGTCGCATCTATTCCCTACAATCAAAGTTACCCATCAAATGGTACCATCACAGCCTCAAATACACATGCACATACACAAACAAATGATATGATTTAAATTAATTTAGACCAAACAAACAAAGGATAGAAACATCACATCCACGGCTAAGGCCAAGAGCTACTTGTAAAGCAGACAAAGCAAATGCAGAAGCTCAAAGTCATCCAGCCAACGGTCGCATCTATTCCCTACAATCAAAGACACACAGCAAATGGTATCATCACATCCTCAAATACACATGCACATACACAGACCGAGAGATACAGCTGAAAACAGGGACACTTCGGTTTTATAATTTTCAGAAAAAGATTTTCAAAGAAAAGGCCCAAACAGAAAGAGAGAAATCTGTAGAAAGAGAAGGCTCAGATCAGATATGCTTTCAAATCAGACAGGACAGAAACACCACAACACCAGGGCTGCAACAACAAAAGGTTGCCTCGCCAAGAAATTGAGTATTTCTCCTTGAGTCTGACTTTTCAGGCTCACTGATTATTATATCATAGCCTCGCCAGTCCCAGACAGCCGCTCACACACACAAGAAAGAAAGCAGACATATTGGTATAAGGGCTGTTGCCAACATAAGAAACGTAATCAGTACTCACTGGCTCCGCTACCTACCAAAGAGGACAGAGTCAACCACCCTGAAACCAACCGCCTCTCACTGAGAGCAAAATCCTCGTACTTAAATCATTCACCCGCAATCTTAACAAAATTCATGCAAAAGCAATCGCGAATGTTTTTTTAGAAAAATGTACAAAATCAAGTGCGAGCAAGAAAAGGAACTGAAGTTGAAGTACCTGTTATGTTAACCTTTTTTTATGGCTAGCCACATACTAGCCATCAAGAAAACAGGAAAATACTAGAGTAAACAGGCAGCCATTAGTTGTCAAAATATAAGTTGGTGGATATAGGCCAGAACACTATCGAGGAAGTTACAATTGATTAAGAGTATACAAGTTCACAATCAAAGTGTAATTACTAGGTGCAGATTCACTAGAACAGCAGCAAATCATATTTCACTGTATTGTGTGACAAATGAGGAGCTGAAAAACGTCATAGATGACTCAGACTCGTAGGATTGCGAAGCAAATGCATAAGAAGATTCTAACAAAAAGCTGATTATGATACATTGCCTGCCATTTGTTCATGTACTATAGAAAAAAACAGATATGATAAAACAGCATCCTACTTAATTGATACATCAAAAGCATCAAGAAGGATGCCTACCACGACAATCTTCATAAATTGACAACATTGATAATAACTTCATTCTCATTCTCATGGTTGGCTTTCTACTCTCACCCATAGACCAAAATTGACAAGCTTAGTGCAAAATATTGAAAAACAGTTCAACGAGAAAAATATAAAAATGAACTCCACACAATTGATTTTTTAATTTTGAATTTTCATGTTCGGTATCAACTGTAATGTAAATTAACATGACTAAATCAAATGATATGCTTTAAATTCATTTACAACAAATAAACAAAGGATAGGAACATCACATCAACGGCTAAGACAAAGAGCTATGTGTCAAACAGACAAAGCAAAATCAGAAGCTCAAAGTCACTGAGCCAAAGGTTGGATCTACTCCCCTACAATCAAATTCACCCAGCAAACGGTATCATCACAGCCTCAAATAAACATGCACATACACAGACAGAGAGAGATACTGCTGAATACAGGGACACCAAACAACTGTAATGTAAATTAACATGACTAAATTAAATGATATGCTTTAAATTCATTTACACCAAACAAACAAAGGATAGGAACATCACATCCACGGCTAAGACGAAGAGCTATTTGTCAAAGAGACAAAGCAAAATCAGAAGCTCAAAGTCACCGAGCCAAATGTCGGATCAATTCCCTACAATCAAATTCACCCAGCAAATGGTATCATCATCACAGCCTCAAATACACATGCACATACACAGACAGATATACTGCTGAATTTAGGGAAACTTTAATTTTATATTTTTTAGAAAAATATTTTCCAAGAAAACAAACAAGGCACAAACAGAAACAGAGAAATCTATAGAAAGAGAAGGCTCAGATCAGATATGCCTTCAAATCAGACAGGTCAGAAACACCACAACACCATGGCTGCAACAACAAAAAGTTGCCTCGCCAAGAAATTGAGTATTTCTCCTCGAGTCTGATTTTCAGGCTCACTGAATATATATCATCATAGCCTCGCCAGTCGCCAAACAGCCACTCACACGCAAGAAAGAAAGCATATATATTGGTATAAGGGCTGTTGCCAACATAAGAAACATAATCAGTAGTCACCGGCTCCGCTACCTATCAGAGAGGACAGTGTCAACCACCCTGAAACCAACCGCCTCTCACTGAGAGCAAAGCCTCGTACTTAAACCATTCACACAGCAATCTTAAGGTAAACATATTTTATGCAAAAGCAATTGGGATTTTTTTATTTTAGAAAAAAAAATAACAGAACAAAAATCGAAGAAAATGAAGAGCGAGAGATCGTAGAGGATGGAGGCTCAGATTCACCTTTAATCAGACAAGAAAAGGAACAAAGTGACCATTGCTGCAGAAATGGAGCTCTCTATTTGAGAAAAGAAAAGAGCCATTCTAGAATAAAGTCTCCATACTGCCCCGCAAACGATCAAACTATTCCTTAACGTCCAAACTATTCCTTAACGTCTTTCTTTTGCACTCTAAAACCCAAAAATCGTCACAGCCTCTTTATAAGGAAGAAAGAAAGAAACAAATGCCGAAAAAGAAGAGGATGATAATGATGTGTGACAGACAAACGGCGACTATTACACAAACAACGGAGAAATCATCGGCTCCGCAGTCGTTCGGAGAGGCGGAGCAACCGCCTTCTCTGCCGTCTCTCTGAGAGCAAAGCCTCATTCTCAAGAGTGCTTGATTCGTACAATGGAACATCTTGCATTTTATGGTAGCTTCGTGTTTTCGTTTAGTCCATCATTACCCTTCTGAGAAACACCACAACACCAGGGCTGCAACAACAAAAGGTTGCCTCGCCGAGAAATTGAGCATTTCTCTTCGAGTCTGACTTTTCAGGGTCACTGAATACATAGTCATAGCCTCGCCAGTCGCCAGACAGTCACTCACACAAAAACAAAAGAAAGAAAGCAGATATATCGGTATAAGGCCGTTGCCAACATAAGAAACGTAATCAGTAGTCACTGGCTCCGCTAACTATCAGAGACAGAGAGGACGGATTCAACCACCCTAAAACCAACCGCCTGTCACTGAGAGCAAAGCCTCGTACTTAAACCATTCACACAGCAATCTTAAGGTAAACATATTTCATGCAAAAGTAATTGCGAAATTTTTTATTTTAGAAAAAAAAAATAACAGAACAAAATCGAAGAAAATGAAGAGCGGGAGATCGTAGAGGATGGAGGCTCAGATTTACCTTTAATCAGACAAGAAAAGGAACAAAGGGACTGCGGCTGCAGAAATGGAGCACTCTATTTGAGAAAAGAAAAATGCCATTGTCGAATAAAATCTCCATACTGCCCCGCCAACCATCAACCTATTCCTTAACGTCTTTCTTTTGCACTCTAAAACCCAAAAATCGTCACAGCCTCTTTACAAGAAAGAAAGAAAGCCCGAAAGAGAAGAGAATGATGATGATAATGATCTATCTATCTATATATACACACACAGACAAACCGCGGCTATTACACAAACGACGGAGAAATCATCGGCTCCGCAGTCGTTCAGGGAGCGGAGCAACCGCTTCTCTGCAGCCTCTCTGAGAGCAAAGCCTCATTATCAAGAGTGCGTACAATGGGCGCATCTTGCATTTTATGGTAACTTCGCGTTTTAATTTTATTTTATTCCGCGATTGCCCTTTTGAGTGTGCGACGTTGGGCGGTGGAGCACAACGGTAACTTGGTCATTAAAATTTTAAAATTTTATGATGGATATAGATAAAACTGGGAGAGCAATAAGTTAAGGATAATTTGGTAAATAAAACCATACGAGCGTTTTGAATAAATAGCTTCTCATTCAATTCCCTAGTAAAACAAATAAATAGATAAATAAATAAATAAAAGTTTTGAATCAAGAAATAGTTACACAATCCATTTCATTCAAAATCAAAATCCTTTATTCATTCCTATGGCTTCACATCCAGACAGCAAACTGTTCTGTTACAACTAATGCAAGTTCAACCAATTGAACCAGAACAACTTAATTAGCCTATCCTGCACTATTACAACTAATGCAAGCTCAAACAGTTGAACCAGAACAACTTATTTAGCCTATCCTGTGATGGAATTTCACGAGATATCGGCACGATCAAGCATATCTACCAAAGTCATCCTTCTAGGGAACCTCGGAGGTAGTCGCAAATACATAGCATCCTCAATCTCAATTGGCAAATGCGTTGCAACAAACACAATCCCTCCCTTCTTTGTATGCTCTGCAATAATATATTCGAGCAATTTTACCCCTTCATCATCTATTGCGACAGAAGGCTCATCCAGTAACCAAATTGGTCGGTCAATGGCCAGTAGTCTTGCAAGTTGCAGCCTCTTCCGTTGGCCCATTGACAGCATTCTTGCCTTCTCTTTTGCCAATCTTCCAAGCCCCATCAACTCAATAGCAGGCATAGAATTCCCTTGCTTGCCTTCAAGAATCTCAAACCACTGAACATTGTCAAGGACAGTAAACTTTTCTTTGATGGCATCTTTCAAGGATAGCCAAATAAGTTAAAGCTTATATTGGTGGAAAACTCCAGATTCTATCACGTCATGACCGTTCCAGAGGATCTGACCTGCAGAAGGCTTAGAAAATCCAGCCAGCATACATAAGAAGGTGGTCTTGCCTGAGCCATTGCTACTGGTTAGAACAAGTGCCCCTCCATCATGAACAGATACGTTTACATGTCGCAAGATTTGTTGGGCATTTCTCATGCAGGAGACATTGTCAAGAAGGATCCGAGGAAGGGTGGCTTTCGAAGAGACATCAAGCTTTAAAAATAAAAAGGAGTTTTGGTACTTCCAATTTTGCAGAGACTTTCACTGTTTAGAATCTGAAGATGATGCTAGGAGCCAAGCCTACCAATCCTCTAAAATAATATCTTGCAGAACAACACTTAACCCAGCAATAACTTTAATACGAGTGGGGGAAAATAAAGAAATCTGGCATCATATACAACGAAAGCAAATCATTAGTTTGAACGTGGACTGGAAAAGGGGGACAACTAAAAGGAGATCACTGCGCAAAATAATAAAGTTCAAAATAGTAAGGAAAATGTGTTATATAATGAAACCAGCTAGTCAATATTCTGAAAATAGATTTCATTTGAACGAAAGAAGGAAGATTGATTGTAGGTGGTTACTTCGCAAAATGATATTATGCAAATCAACTAAACAAATTAGCAAAATCCAAGAGAGCAAACTGAATTGAACTTTGTACATATAAATGAAAACTGAACATGAACTAAGCAAACAACAGAGACACAGAGCTTTAACAATTTGCTTTGGATCTATTAGCAAATGAGAATTAAGCTACCAAATCCCATTTAAAAGATCAGAAGACAAGATCAAAAAATATTGAAAGATTGACAATAGTCAATCATATTCTCAAGATAGCTTTGTATAAAGTAAGATGAAAAACAACTAATTTCTCATTAGAGAGTCGTTTCCCCATAAAGAAAAATGAAAAACAACTCCATTCTTTATTAGGATAATGTACTGCAAAATTGGTTAACAGCATGCTTCAACCACTTCTAAATACTTTGATTAACATCCAAAGATAATAATTCATAAATAAAAGGACCTTTGGCCTTAGAGACCTCAAGTATTATTATTCTTGACACTTGCAAGTTGCATCCCCCTAATATATTTCTATATGCAAAAGTAGAATTCGAAGTAAGCTATAAATAATAGAAATAATTTTATAGGCTTTCAAAATGAAATGTGATGAATAATTATACTAAATCAATAAAAAATCGATCTCTAATGATGACAAGTACTGAAAACCCTCCATTCAAGTGCATTCAATCAAATGATTCTCAGAATTTTTTCCAATTGCTTGCATATGTCACTAATCACTAAATCAATATCAAAGGGCTAATAAAATAGGACAATTTCAAAAATTAAAACAGTAAAATTTGTATGTGCCATACTCTGACAGATAAAATGGGCATTCAGATTTTTATAATGTCCAAGATAGAATCTAGTTATTGTAGTCAACAAACAAGTGAAAAATTAAAACAGTAAAACAGTTTTACCATTTTGCAATTCGTCTAAATTTTTCATGCCAAGAAAACCAACTCAAACTTTCCATTTGGATGTGCCATAAACCATCATTGAAAACACAAATTATCAAAATTGGTTTGCTTCAAGATGAAATAGTGCAGCACGGAGAATGAAATGAGTCATGAAACTTATGGAGATGCAGATGCAATGTTAAAATTTGCAGAGCAAACGATATTCATATTCGCGGCCATAACATTTTTTCCTCAATTCCAAATGAATTGGGTAAAAAATCTTCCTCCTGACTAATTAGGAGTAGCTGCAGAGAAAAGAATAAGGTCTGTAGTTTCAGGATGTAAAGGGAAATTAACTCCCAACCAAATACAGGAAATTAATTACATGAAAATCCACAAAAGAAGAGAGACCCATAAAAAATTTGAAACCCACTCATAGAGCATTAATCTCGTCACCAACCAAAAGAAAAGATTAAAAAATATATATATTAAGAGAAGCTTACCTCAAAGAGAATCGAGTGAGCTAAGAGGAAAGAAGATCAAACACTGGTCTTGTTGAGTTGTGAATTGCGAGAGAGAGAGAGAGAGAGAGAATCGAGAAATCAACAGCTGAAGAGAGAGACTCGATTGGAGACTAGTCACAGCAGAGAAACAGAGAAAAGCGAGACTGATGCAAAAACGATTTGCTAAGCAGAAGCGCCAACATTAAACATCCGAGAGTGCTAAGATTGAATGCATGAGCACGTGAGATTGTCGAAAGAGGATCAAAGAGCTCTTGGGCTTAGTGCTTCAGATGCGTTTGGGTTTCATTGATTCTAGCCTGAGAAAGATGTTTTTGTTGGGGAGGCGCTAAGTTGAGAGAACGTAAAGAGAGAGAGATTTAATAAATCAGCGGGGATAACCAATCAGAATCACTTTCCACTTTCCCATGTAATTAATTAATCAAAAACCAATTGGTATTGGCTACCATTTTGCGTGCTTTCTCACATGCAAGCTAAAACTGTATCAGGAGATAGAGAGAGATGACAGATAGAAATTTTTCATTTTTAATCAATCGCTGACTGTAACTCATTCATGAAAATACAAGATCTTCTACGTGTGTTTCCAACTTCTTGCTCAAACAAAAACTATGCGGAAAAAAGGGACATACAGATACTATATAGACTCACTAGTCCTCATCTACAGATACAGAAAATTTTTCTGTTTCTCCCTTTCCTTTCAACCTCAATTTCATCTCAACTTGCAGACCCTGGCATCTTCATGCGGTCCAGATTCTGTTTCCACCTGCGGCCATTCGACAGGTCTTGCAATTCTAGTCCTCCGCTCCCTTCAGATTTCAATCTTAGTACAAATTTGAATCGACACAAAAAAGCAATTCTGAGCCACCACAAGATGGCAAGTTCAATGTTACATCTGTTAGTATGTACACAGTATTTAAATAAGTATGGGTTACAATATTATATAATAACTACAGCTGAGGTACATGGCCATTCCTGCAAGCCTACAGATATTATTATCATCCAAAAATGGCATGATCTTCAAAAGAATTGGATTGGGCCAAGCACGGATTTCCTCGCTGACAAAAGCAATGCACCTTAAATAGAGATTGCTGATTTTAATTTTTAGTTACTAATCCACCTTCGTTTCCGAGCTGGCCGCTCTGGCTTGACCTCTGAGTCCACAGGGGCGTCGGTTTTGACAGAAGGCAACGCTTCATTTCCTGATCTTTGTTCATGGTGATATGATAGCAACCTAAATTACATATTTACCCTTCGACGTGCATCCCGTTTGGATACAGAAGATGAGGGGGTATTATAATAATTTAAGCATAATTCACCGTTCACAAAATAACCCTCCGCGGACCGCAGTCTTAAATATCAAGCAATGTTTATTATTTATAGTTATGCTTTAATCGATTAACCCATAAACCGAGCATTGAATAAAAAAATTTGTTGAAAACAGATAATAAACTATTAAAATGAATAAAACCAATTGGATTTGTAATTTAATTTTTTAATCTATATAATTTTTTTATTTTTTTATTTAATTAATTTTTAAAAAAAATTTAGATAAGAATAAGGGAAATAAATTTGAGAACCTCACGGTATTTACACATTTATCTAAATCAATATATAAATAAAAACTTACATTTTAAATTAACAAGAAAGTAGTTATAACATGATCTAACCATTCAATTTGCTAAATCTATATAACTTCTGATTTCTGTATACATAATAGTTCTTTAAAAATTACTCTTACTATTGTTCTCTCTTTTCAAATCTACTTTTTTCTCTTCAGAAAAAATAACATACACATTATTAGCTTGAAGAGTGAGACTCTATCTAAAGAGTAAGACTCTCTAAAATTTGACCATTTGGTATTAACTTGGTTAGGAAAAATTGAAGAACTTGTGGAAAAACCCGTCTCCCTTACCTCACTGATTTCAGGATATTAAACATAATACCTAAACATAATACCTCTTTAAAAATTATTCTCTAATTTTGACCTTTAGCTTTTAAACAAAAAATAACTTTTGTTATTCTCATATAATTTTTTATAGTTTTTACGCAGACTGCTCTTCATAACTCTTGATATTCTCTCTAATTTATGAGTTCTATGACCTTCAAACACAATAACTTTTAATGTTCTTTCTTGTTATATTTAAAAAGACTTTAAAAATAATGGCTTTCAACATTTTTTTTTATGAATTTTAAGGACTCTTGAATATTTATTGTTCATATTCTTATTATTGTTCTCTTTTCGGATTTATTCTCTTGAAAAAAAAACCTACACAGTCTTGCAAAGCACTCAAGACCTCAAAGTCTAGTAGATTTTTGAAGTCCAACCTTGAATCGGTATCGACTACGGAATATCCGATAATAATGACAATACGAATAAGGTTGATTACAAAGAAATTGTTGAAGTTAACATAGTATTTCTATCTAGTATGAAAGTCCAATTCTGCCTAGTATCACCTAATATAATTTGATTCAGACAAAACAAAGTGCTGGTTCATTCTTAGAATACTGGCTTTTTTTATGACGGGTGTTGCACGCACACTCATTTTTTGTACTCTTTTAATTTTTTTATCTATATAATATTAAAGCATAATTTTTTTATTTAAATTAAAATAAATACAATTGATTAATTTGTATTGAACTTTGTTGTCCAAGCTACTTATATAATATTACTTTTTATGTACTTAATTCTATTTTATATAATGAAATGGTCTGAAAATAAAAAGTTCAATCCAATTTCTAGATCTAATATTTCAATCCCTAATTTATAAATAAAGATTTTTAATGCCAAGAAAAAAAAAGTCATAACTCAATCTTCAACCTCTATCCTCAATTCTAAATCAATATTTATATGATACTATAGTGAAAAATAAAAATAAATTTTTTTTTTCTACGTAAGAAAAAAAAGAAATGAGAAGATATTTGAATTAATAATGATATTCACTTTAGCTATAGTGATAATACCATTTATCCAGTACATTAGAAAAAAAAAAATATGCACATAATAAATTCTTATTCAATTTAGCTATAGTGATAATACCACTTATCCAGTACATTAGAGAAAAAAATATGCACATAATTCTTAACACCCTAAAAGGTAACTCAAAACAAAAATATAGTTCTTTTATTTTTTTAAATGCATAAATAATATTTTCATTCAAGTCAAACAGATTTAGAATATAAGAGAAAAAATATTTAAAAAATTAACATATTTAATCATCTATTTATTGAAATAGATATGTAAGAATAAGGGAAATAAATTTGAGAACCTCACAGTATTTACACATTTATCTAAATCATTATATGAATAAAAACTTACATTTTAAATTAACAAGAATGCAGTTATAACATTATCTAACCATTCAATTTGCTAAATCCATATAACTTTTGATTTATGTATATTGAAACATAATAGTTTTTTAAAAATTACTTTCTAATTTATCGCTTTTCTAGCTTTTAAATATAATGGCTCTCAATGTTCTCTTATAGTTTTTATGATTTTAAACATAATAATTCTTTAATTCTGACTTTTGGTGTTCTCCTATTCTGATATATAACTTTTATAACTTTATGAATTTTATGACTTTTATAACTTTAAAAAATTATGACTTTAAAAATAATGGCTAGTATTTTTTTTTTTTATGAGTTCTTTAACTCTTGAATATTGATGTTTATGCTATTACTATTGTTCTCTCTTCTCAAATCTATTTTTTTCTCTTCAGAAAAAATAACATACACATTATTAGCTTGAAGAGTGAGACTCTATGAGTGAAACTCTCTAAAATTTAAGCATTTGGTATTGACTTGTTAGGAAAAATTGAAGAACTTGTAGAAAAATCCGTCTCCCATACCTCTCTGATTTCTGGATATTAAACATAATACCTCTTTAAAAATTATTCTCTAATTTTGACCTTTATAGCTTTTAAACAAAAAATAACTTGATATTCTCTTATATTTTTTATAGTTTTTACGCAGACTGCTCTTTCATAACTCTTGATATTCTCTCTAATTTATGAGTTCTATGACCTTCAAACACAATAACTTTTAATGTTCTTTCTTGTTCATGTTTTTATTATTGTTCTCTTTTCAGATGTATTCTCTTGAAAAAAAAAACCTACACAGTCTTACAAAGCACCGAAGACCTCAAAGTCTAGTAGATTTTTGAAGTCCAACCTTGAATCGGTACCAACTACCGAATATCCGATAACAATAACAATGACAATTAGAATAAGGTTGATGACAAAGAAATTGTTGAAGTTAACCTAATATTTCTATCTAGTATGAAAGTCCAATTCTGCCTAGTATCATCTAACATAATTTGATTCAGACAAAACAAAGTGCTCGTTCATTCTTAGAATACTGGTCTTTTTTATTAGGGGTGTTGCACGTACACTCATTTTTTGTACTCTTTTAATTTTTTTTATCTATATAATATTAAAGCATAAATTTTTTATTTAAATTAAAATAAATACAATTGATTAATTTGTATTGAACTTTGTTGTCCAAGCTACTTATATAATGTTACTTTTTACATACTTAATTCTATTTTATATAATGAAATGATCTGAAAATAAAAAGTTCAATCCAATTTCTAGATCTAATATTTTAATCCCTAATTTATAAATAAAGATTTTTAATGCCAAGAAAAAAAAATCAAGTCATGACTCAATCAGCCTCTATCCTCAACTGTAAATCAATATTTATATAATACTATAGTGAAAAATAAAAATAAATTATTTTTTTCTGCTAGGTAAGAAAGAAAAGAAATGAAAAGATATCTAAATTAATAATGATGTTCACTTTAGCTATAGTGATAATACCACTTATCCAGTACATTAGAAGAAAAAAAAATATATGCACACAATAAATTCTTAACAACCTAAAAGGTAACTCAAAACTGAAATATAGTTCTTTTTTTGTTTTAGATGCATAAATACTATTTTCTTTCAAGTGAAACAAATTTAAAATATAAGTGAAAAAATATTTAAAAAATTAAAAACACTTAATCATCTATTTATTGCAATAGATATATAAATCTCTTAATAAAATTAAAATGATAACAATTACAAATTAATTCAATAATAAAAAATTTATTTATATATATTTATTTAAAAAATAATTTTTATAAATTTTATCTAATCAATTAATAAAATGTAATTTTCTAATTAGACTAAAATATTCCAAATTTCATTAAATGCCCTATTGAAATTCTCATTGTTCCTTATTTACACATTTATATATAATATAGATATATTTATCAAGAGCAAAATGCTCGGCCACTTTGCCGTCAACATGATACCATGAAAATAAAAACATTAAAATCATCATAAAAACTTCATAATTTAAAAGGGAGAGATTAAAGTGTTAATGGAATCATAATAAAAACTTAATATTTTAGAAATCAATTTCTTAAAAAGGACAATGAAAATAGACAATTTTCTTTAGATTTGATATTGAGGAAAGAATCAAAGTATTGATAAAATAATAAATTAAAAATCTCATTATTAAATTAATACAAAGATCCACATATAGGAACCTCATATAATAAGAAGCTCAAAGTTAATTTGAATTTTTCTCTAATAGCTATTTTGTAAATGGCTGAAAAATAAATATAAAAGCTATTATTTCAATAGTTGCATGAACTTTATCAAATCAACATTTCTATTTTATATATAAAAACTCAAAAACTCTAAAAATGGTTATTATTAATTTTAATCTGAAATGGTGTAATGTTCTCAAATTTAATTCAAAAAATATATATATATATATATATATTATTGTTACATGTTGAAGCAGAATCCATTTGAGGAAAATTTTGAAATGATGGAACATATATAAAAGAAAAGACGCTTCTTACCCTTATATAAAAGAAAACGCTAATGATAGATAGTAGGGCAGTTCGTAGGTCGATTTAACTCGATTTGAACATAACAATCGAATCAAACTTAAAATACCGGTTTGAAAAAACTTAAAACCAAACCAAACCAAATCATCAAAAATTTCAATACAATCCAAATTTTTAGCGGCAGTTTAATTTGATTTGATTTGATTTTGCTGTTTAGGCGATTTGAAAAAAAGAAATTAACATTCCACATTTATCTAGTAAACAAGGAAAAAAAAATAACATCATGCAAAATGTGAAAAATAAATTCAGAAAAATTATACCATAAAATACATATGACTTCGAATAGCTATTAAATTAATTTTTGAATATGTATTTTTTTGGTATATAAAAGTGAAAAATATTATATAAAATTTAAATTTTGATTTAATTACATCTATTACTAAAAATTAAAAAAATTATAATTTTAGTCGCATATAGTTTGTACATGTATATCTAATCTAAGTCTCTACGTTTAAGAAGACCCTCTAACATTGCAAATTAACTAAGCTCATAAACTAAGCAGACTACTAATTAGGTCTCCATGATTAAGAAGACTACTTAAAATTACTAAATAACTATAGTTGACTAGTTAACTATAATATTGTATACTTAACTAATTAATTATAACTAACTCCACTATTGCTAATTAGTCATGTACTATCTAAAATATAAGCACTTATTAAAGTACATATCAAAGTACATAAACTAAGTACATAGACTATCTAACACATTAACTAATTATTGTTAATTAGTTTAATTAACTATAATTAATTATACTATTTACTGTAGTAACTATAGTTGACTGTCGAAATTATAAAATAACTACAGTTAATTTTATCAACTCATTTTGTCGAATACCGTCACTCTAAAGCCTTACCTATATGCTTCTCCCTGGAAAAATCATATCTTCTTTTTAACGATTTTTTTTTTTTAAAGTGCTCAATCAACTCAAGGGCAATGATAATTTATGCCATTTCTTACCTCTGCCCTTGACGAGGAAAAAAATTACAAAAACTACCCAATAACCTACGACACAAATCTGCATAGTTTATCACTCATGAGTCATTTGGGTCCCAACAAAAATTTAAAAAAATTCCCCCGAAAGATGGTTCTCTTCGAATAATAAATATATCACGGCTAGAAAGAAAAATTTCACTTCCATCGACATAATGGAACATCTCACGTGCAATTTGGCCAAAAGTGACATCTTTCAATAAAGAGATGTGTATAAGAGTGAAAAAAAAAAAAAAAAATCAAAGCTGACCAATGTTATCTTAACTGCAGTTAATTCAAAATACTTGACCATGTGGTTGCGTCAAGTTAGATCACCACCGAGTTGAAGAAAAAAGTTTATCTTTACCGGTATCATTTTCTATGATACTTGCTACACAGCATAATTTCCTCATATTTTTTTAATTGTCTTTTCATCTCTCTAAAACTTGAATTGATATTTTTAACCAGACTAAAATTGACAAATGCTACCAATAATATTCACCGAATGTAAAACTAAAGTGGACCTTGAATATTCAGAAGCTCACGAGTCACCCACCAAAGTTCGCTAGTGTTTATTTAATTGTCTAATTTTCACTTAAAAAATAATAGAATCATCTCAGCCATGCAAAGACACACAAGAGAGAGAAAGAGATGATAGAAAGATGATATGAATACCAGCTGTTGGTGGGTCCTTTGTTTTGTTTTCATTTTGACCTTTCTCCACTTTGATCAACAATGCCTCTTGATTGGAGAAAAATGCATATAATCTCATAAACCTCATTTTAGAGTGCATCAAATTTTTTGCACATACTTTTAACATAATGCTTTGACATTAAGACACTAAGCCATGAGTAGCATTTTTATATTAGTTTTGACTAAAAGATTAAAAAAAATAACAAGCAGCTTTCTCAATTACTTCTCAATCTCAAAATTTGTCCTTTCACCTCTCTAAAACTTGAATTGACAGTTCTTGAACCACAGACTAAAATTGACAATTGCAAACAATGGTTCTAAAAGCCAATTCAACGCAATATCCCTCTCGGCATTGCACTCAATCAGAGACAAAAATTATGCCAAACCTTGTTCACATACCAACAATGTTCACAAAATGTAAAACTAAAGTGACCTTGATATAAGCATATTAAAGGAGGCTCAGATTCGCCTTTTTCAAGCAGAAAAGTGAACATGACAACCATGGCTGCAACAAAAGAGCTCAAAATCAGAAGCTCCTGAGTCACCCCCACCCAAAGTTGCTAGTGTTCATCCAATTTTCCGATTTTCATTAAAAAAATAACATACCAACAATGTTCACAAAATGTAAAACTAAAGTGACCTTGATATAAGCATATTAAAGGAGGCTCAGATTCGCCTTTTTCAAGCAGAAAAGTGAACATGACAACCATGGCTGCAACAAAAGAGCTCAAAATCAGAAGCTCCTGAGTCACCCCCACCCAAAGTTGCTAGTGTTCATCCAATTTTCCGATTTTCATTAAAAAAATAACAGCATTATCACAGCCATGCAAAGACCCACAAGACAAAGAAAGAAATGATAGAAAAAGATAGGTATAGATATTGACAAACAAGGGTCAGCTCTGCAATCAATCAGAGTAGCTCTCCAAGAGCTAAGCCTCACCCTTCACTTGAAATATCTCCCCGAAACAAACAGAACCTAAACAAAGATATTTGGAGAAATGGAGGCTCAGATCAGATAGCCCTAGTATCAAACAACAAAGAAACAACACCACATCATGGCTGCAGCCAATAGCTACCAGGAAAATAGGGTGAAACCCATATTTAAGGACTGCCAAAGGCTGTCTAAGTTCAGGAACCACGAGTGGAGTTAAACTAATGAGCTAAAATTTCCACTGTACAGAGAAAGAAAGAGATGAAGTGAGGCTGAGAGCAACTAGTGATGGCCCTGCATATTCTGAGAGCAAACAGAAAATGGTATCATGACAGCCTCAAATACACAAACAAATGATATGATTCAAATTAATTTAGACCAACAAACAAAGGATAGTAACATCACATCCACGGCTAAGGCCAACAGACATTTGTCAAACAGACAAAGCAAAATCAGAAGCTCAAAATCATCCAGCCAATGGTTGCATCTATTCCCTACAATCAAAGTCACACAGCAAATGGTATCATCACAGCCTCAAATGCACATACACATGCACATACACAAACAAATGATATAATTTAAATTAATTTAGACCAAACAGACAAAGGATATAATTACATCACATCCACGGCCAAGGCCAACAGCTATTTGTCAAACAGACAAAGCAAAATCAGAAGCTCAAAGTCAGCCAATGGTCGCATCTATTCCCTACAATCAAAGTCACACAGCAAATGGTATCATCACAGCCTCAAATACACATACACATGCACATACACAAACAAATGATATAATTTAAATTAATTTAGACCAAACAGACAAAGGATAGTTACATCACATCCACGGCTAAGGCCAACAGCTATTTGTCAAACAGACAAAGCAAAATCAGAAGCTCAAAGTCATCCAGCCAATGGTCGCATCTATTCCCTACAATCAAAGTCACACAGCAAATGGTATCATCACAGCCTCAAATACACATACACATGCACATACACAAACAAATGATATGATGTAAATTAATTTAGACCAAACAAACAAAGGATAGTAACATCATATCCACAGCTAAGGCCAAGAGCTATTTGTCAAACAGACAAAGCAAAATCAGAAGCTCAAAATCATCCAGCCAACGGTGGCATCTATTCCCTACAATCAAAGTCACAGCAAATGGTATCATCACAGCCTCAAATACACATGCACATACACAAACAAATGATATGATTTAAACTAATTTAGACCAAACAAACACAGGATAGTTACATCACATCCACGGCTAAGGCCAACAGCTATTTGTCAAACAGATAAAGCAAAATCAGAAGCTCAAAGTCATCCAGCCAATGGTCGCATCTATTCCCTACAATCAGAGTCACCCAGTAAATGGTATCCTCACAGCCTCAAATACACATGCACATACACAAACAAATCATATGATTTAAATTAATTTACAAATAAAGGATAGTAACATCACATCCACGGCTAAGGCCAAGAGCTATTTGTCAAACAGACAAAGCAAAATCAGAAGCTCAAAATCATCCAGCCAATGGTCGCATCTATTCCCTACAATCAAAGTCACCCAGCAAATGGTATCATCACAGCCTCAAATACACATGCACATACACAAACAAATGATATGATTTAAATTAATTTAGACCAAACAAACAAAGGATAGAAACATCACATCACGGCTCAGGCAAAGAGCTATTTGTCAAACAGACAAAGCAAAATCAGAAGCTCAAAGTCAATCCAGCCAATGGTCGCATCTATTCCCTACAATCAAGCCACCCAGCAAATGGTATCATCACAGCCTCAAATACACATGTACATACACAAACAAATGATATGATTTAAATTAATTTACAAATAAAGGATAGTAACATCACATCCACGGCTAAGGCCAAGAGCTATTTGTCAAACAGACAAAGCAAAATCAGAAGCTCAAAGTCATCCAGCCAATGGTCGCATCTTTTCCCTACAATCAGAGTCACCCGGCAAATGGTATCATCATAGCCTCAAATACACATGCACATACACAAACAAATGATATGATTTAAATTAATTTAGACCAAACAAACAAAGGATAGTTACATCACATCCACGGCTAAGGCCAACAGCTATTTGTCAACCAGATAAATCAAAATCAGAAGCTCAAACTCATCCAGCCAATGGTCGCATCTATTCCCTACAATCAGAGTCACCCAGCAAATGGTATCCTCACAGCCTCAAATACACATGCACATACACAGGCAAATGATATGATTTAAATTAATTTAGACCAAACAAACAAAGGATAGTAACATCATATCCACGACTAAGGCCAAGAGCTATTTGTCAAACAGACAAAGCAAAATCAGAAGCTCAAAATCATCCAGCCAATGGTCGCATCTATTCCCTACAATCAAAGTTACCCATCAAATGGTACCATCACAGCCTCAAATACACATGCACATACACAAACAAATGATATGATTTAAATTAATTTAGACCAAACAAACAAAGGATAGAAACATCACATCCACAGCTAAGGCCAAGAGCTATTTGTAAAGCAGACAAAGCAAATTCAGAAGCTCAAAGTCATCCAGCCAACGGTCGCATCTATTCCCTACAATCAAAGACACACAGCAAATGGTATCATCACAGCCTCAAATACACATGCACATACACAGACCGAGAGATACAGCTGAAAACAGGGACACTTCGGTTTTATAATTTTCAGAAAAAGATTTTCAAAGAAAAGGCCCAAACAGAAAGAGAGAAATTTGTAGAAAGAGAAGGCTCAGATCAGATATGCTTTCAAATCGGACAGGACACAAACACCACAACACCAGGGCTGCAACAACAAAAGGTTGCCTCGCCAAGAAATTGAGTATTTCTCCTTGAGTCTGACTTTTCAAGCTCACTGATTATTATATCATAGCCTCGCCAGTCCCAGACAGCCGCTCACACACACAAGAAAGAAAGCAGACATATTGGTATAAGGGCTGTTGCCAACATAAGAAACGTAATCAGTACTCACTGGCTCCGCTACCTACCAAAGAGGACAGAGTCAACCACCCTGAAACCAACCGCCTCTCACTGAGAGCAAAGCCTCGTACTTAAATCATTCACCCGCAATCTTAACAAAATTCATGCAAAACCAATCGCAAATGTTTTTTTAGAAAAATGTTCAAAATCAAGTGCGAGCAAGAAGAGGAACTGAAGTTGAAGTACCTGTTATGTTAACCTTTTTTTATGGCTAGCCACATACTAGCCATCAAGAAAACAGGAAAAATACAAGAGTAAACAGGCAGCCATTAGTTGTCAAAATATAAGTTGGTGGATATAGGCCAGAACACTATCGAGGAAGTTACAATTGATTAAGAGTATACAAGTTCACAATCAAAGTGTAACTACTAAGTGGAGATTCACTAGAACAGCAGCAAATCATATTTCACTGTATTGTGTGACAAATGAGGAGCTGTAAAACGTCATAGATGACTCAGACTCATAGGATTGCGAAGCAAATGCATAAGAAGATTCTAACAAAAAGCTGATTATGATACATTGCCTGCCATTTGTGCATGTACTATAGATAAAAACAGATATGATAAACAAGCATCCTACTTAATTGATATATCAAAAGCATCAAGAAGGATGCCTACCACGACAATCTTCATAAATTGACAGCATTGATAATAACTTCATTCTCATTTTCATGGTTGGCTTTCTACTCTCACCCATAGACCAAAATTGACAAGCTTAGTGCAAAATATTGAAAAACAGTTCAACGAGAAAAAATATAAAAATGAACTCCACACAATTGATTTTTTAATTTTGAATTTCCATGTTCGGTATCAACTGTAATGTAAATTAACATGACTAAATCAAATGATATGCTTTAAATTCATTTACAACAAATAAACAAAGGATAGGAACATCACATCCACGGCTAAGACAAAGAGCTACGTGTCAAACAGACAAAGCAAAATCAGAAGCTCAAAGTCACTGAGCCAAAGGTTGGATCTACTCCCCTACAATCAAATTCACCCAGCAAACGGTATCATCACAGCCTCAAATAAACATGCACATACACAGAGAGAGAGATACTGCTGAATACAGGGACACCAAACAACTGTAATGTAAATTAACATGACTAAATTAAATGATATGCTTTAAATTCATTTACACCAAACAAACAAAGGATAGGAACATCACATCCACGGCTAAGACGAAGAGCTATTTGTCAAAGAGACAAAGCAAAATCAGAAGCTCAAAGTCACCGAGCCAAATGTCGGATCAATTCCCTACAATCAAATTCACCCAGCAAATGGTATCATCACAGCCTCAAATACACATGCACATACACAGACAGATATACTGCTGAATTTAGGGAAACTTTAATTTTATATTTTTTAGAAAAATATTTTCCAAGAAAACAAACAAGGCGCAAACAGAAACAGAGAAATCTATAGAAAGAGAAGGCTCAGATCAGATATGCCTTCAAATCAGACAGGACAGAAACACCACAACACCATGGCTGCAACAACGAAAAGTTGCCTCGCCAAGAAATTGAGTATTTCTCCTCGAGTCTGATTTTCAGGCTCACTGAATATATATCATCATAGCCTCGCCAGTCGCCAAACAGCCACTCACACACAAGAAAGAAAGCATATATATTGGTATAAGGGCTGTTGCCAACATAAGAAACATAATCAGTAGTCACCGGCTCCGCTACCTATCAGAGAAGACAGTGTCAACCACCCTGAAACCAACCGCCTCTCACTGAGAGCAAAGCCTCGTACTTAAACCATTCACACAGCAATCTTAAGGTAAACATATTTTATGCAAAAGCAATTGGGATTTTTTTATTTTAGAAAAAAAATAACAGAACAAAAATCGAAGAAAATGAAGAGCGAGAGATCGTAGAGGATGGAGGCTCAGATTCACCTTTAATCAGACAAGAAAAGGAACAAGGTGACCATTGCTGCAGAAATGGAGCTTTCTATTTGAGAAAATAAAAGAGCCATTCTAGAATAAAGTCTCCATACTGCCCCGCCAACGATCAAACTATTCCTTAACGTCTTTCTTTTGCACTCTAAAACCCAAAAATCGTCACCGCCTCTTTATAAGGAAGAAAGAAAGAAACAAATGCCGAAAAAGAAGAGTATGATGATGATGTGTGACAGACAAACGGCGACTATTACACAAGCAACGGAGAAATCATCGGCTCCGCAGTCGTTCAGAGAGGCGGAGCAACCGCCTTCTCTGCCGCCTTTCTGAGAGCAAAGCCTCATTCTCAAGAGTGCTTGATTCGTACAATGGAATGGAACATCTTGCATTTTATGGTAGCTTCGTGTTTTCGTTTAGTCCATCATTACCCTTCTGAGAAACACCACAACACCAGGGCTGCAACAACAAAAGGTTGCCTCGCCAAGAAATTGAGTATTTCTCTTCGAGTCTGACTTTTCAGGGTCACTGAATACATCGTCATAGCCTCGCCAGTCGCCAGACAGTCACCCACACAAAAACAAAAGAAAGAAAGCAGATATATCGGTATAAGGTGGTTGCCAACATAAGAAACGTAATCAGTAGTCACTGGCTCCGCTAACTATCAGAGACAGAGAGGACGGATTCAACCACCCTAAAACCAACCGCCTCTCACTGAGAGCAAAGCCTCGTACTTAAACCATTCACACAGCAATCTTAAGGTAAACATATTTCATGCAAAAGCAATTGCGAAATTTTTTATTTTAGAAAAAAAACATAACAGAACAAAATCGAAGAAAATGAAGAGCGAGAGATCGTAGAGGATGGAGGCTCAGATTCACCTTTAATCAGACAAGAAAAGGAACAAAGGGACTGCGGCTGCATAAATGGAGCACTCTATTTGAGAAAAGAAAAATGCCATTGTCGAATAAAATCTTCATACTGCCCCGCCAACCATCAACCTATTCCTTAACGTCTTTCTTTTGCACTCTAAAACCCAAAAATCGTCACAGCCTCTTTACAAGAAAGAAAGAAAGCCCGAAAGAGAAGAGAATGATGATGATAATGATCTATCTATCTATATATATAGACACAGACAAACCGCGGCTATTACACAAACGACGGAGAAATCATCGGCTCCGCAGTCGTTCAGGGAGGCGGAGCAACCGCCGTCTCTGCAGCCTCTCTGAGAGCAAAGCCTCATTATCAAGAGTGCGTACAATGGGCGCATCTTGCATTTTATGGTAACTTCGTGTTTTAATTTTGTTTTATTCCGTGATTGCCCTTTTGAGTGTGCGACGTTGGGCGGTGGAGCATAACGGTAACTTGGTCATTAAAATTTTAAAATTTTATGATGGATATAGATAAAACTGGGAGAGCAATAAGTTAAGGATAATTTGGTAAATAAGACCATACGCGCTTAAAATTCACTTCTCCTCCTAAACAGAACAATGCCAAGTTTTGAATAAATAGCTTCTCATTCAATTCCCTGGTAAAACAAATAAATAGATAAATAAATAAATAAAAGTTTTGAATCAAGAAATAGTTACACAATCCATTTCATTCAGAATCAAAATCCTTTCTTAATCCTTTATTCATTCCTATGGCTTCACATCCAGGCAGCAATCGGTTCTGCTACAACTAATGCAAGCTCAAACAGTTGAACCAGAACAACTTAATTAGCCTATCCTGCAGTGATGGAATTTCACGAGATATCGGCACGATCAAGCATATCTACCAAAGTCATCCTTCTAGGGAACCTCGGAGGCAGTCTCAAATACATAGCATCCTCAATCTCAATTGGCAAATGCGTTGCAACAAACACAATTCCTCCCTTCTTTCTATGCTCTGCAATAATATATTCGAGCAATTTTACCCCTTCATCATCTAATGCGACAGAAGGCTCATCCAGTAACCAAATTGGTCGGTCAATGGCCAGTAGTCTTGCAAGTTGCAGCCTCTTCCGTTGGCCCATTGACAGCATTCTTGCCTTCTCTTTTGCCAATCTTCCAAGCCCCATCAACTCAATAGCAGGCATAGAATTCCCTTGCTTGCCTTCAAGAAGCTCAAACCACTGAACATTGTCAAGGACAGTAAACTTTTCTTTGATGGCATCTTTCAAGGATAGCCAATTAAGTTGAAGCTTATATTGGTGGAAAACTCCAGATTCTGTCACGTCATGACCGTTCCAGAGGATCTGACCTGCAGAAGGCTTAGAAAATCCAGCCAGCATACGTAAGAAGGTGGTCTTGCCTGAGCCATTGCTACCGGTTAGAACAAGTGCCCCTCCATCATGAACAGATACGTTTACATGTCGCAAGATTTGTTGGGCATTTCTCATGCAGGAGACATTGTCAAGAAGGATCCGAGGAAGTGGTGGCTTTCGAAGAGACATCAAGTTTTAAAAATAAAAAGGAGTTTTGGTACTTCCAATTTTGCAGAGACTTTCGCTGTTTAGAATCTGAAGATGATGCTAGGAGCCAAGCCTACCAATCCTCTAAAATAATATAATGCAGAACAACACTTAACCCAGCAATAACTTTGATGCGAGTGGGGGAAAACAAAAGAAACCTGGCATCATATACAATGAAAGCAAATTATTACTTTGAAGGTGGACTGGAAAAGGGGGACAACTAAAAGTAGATCACTGCGCAGAATAAAGTTCAAAATAGTAAGGGAAATGTGTTATATAATGAAACCAGCTGCTAGTCAATATTCTGAAAATAGATTTCATTTGAACCAAAGAACGAAGATTGATTGTAGGTGGTTACTTCGCAAAATGACATTATGCAAATCAACTAAACAAATTAGCAAAATCCAAGAGAGCAAACTGAATTGAACTTTGTACATATAAATGAAAACTGAACATGAACTAAGCAAACAACAGAGACACAGAGTTTTAACAATTTGCTTTGGATCTATTAGCAAATGAGAATTAAGCTACCAAATCCCATTTAAAAGATCAGAAGACAAGATCAAAAAATATTGAAAGATTGACAACAGTCGATCATATTCTCAAGATAGCTTTGTATAAAGATGAAAAACAACTAATTTCTCATTAGAGAGCGGTTTCTCCATAAAGAAAAACGAAAAACAACTCCATTCTTTATTAGGATAATGTACTGCAAAATTGGTTACCAGCATGCTTCAACCACTTCTAAATGCTTTGATTAACATCCAAAGATAATAATTCATAAATAAAAGGACCTTTGGCCTTAGAGACCTCAAGTATTATTATTCTTGACACTTGCAAGTTGCATCCCCCTAATATATTTCTATATGCAAAAGTAGAATTCGAAGTAAGCTATAAATAACAGAAATAATTTTATAGGCTTTCAAAATGAAATGTGAAGGAAACTGATGAATAATTATACTAAATCAATAAAAAATCGATCTCTAATGATGACAAGTACTGAAAACCCTCCATTCAAGTGCATTCAATCAAATGATTCTCAGAATTTTTCCAATTGCTTGCATACGTCACTAATCACTAAATCAATATCAAAGGGCTACTAAAATAGGACAATTTCAAAAATTAAAATAGTAAAATTTGTATGTGCCATACTCTGACAGATAAAATGGGCATTCAGATTTTTATAATGTCCAAGATAGAACCTAGTTATTGTAGTCAACCAACTCAAACTTTCCATTTGGATGTGCCATAAACCATCATTGAAAACACAAATTATCAAAATTGGTTTGCTTCAAGATGAATGGTGCAGCACGGAGAATGAAATGAGTCATGAAACTTATGGAGATGCAGATGCAATGTTAAAATTTGCAGAGCAAACGATATTCATATTCGCGGCCATAACATTTTTTCCTCAATTCCAAATGAATTGGGTAAAAAATCTTCCTCCTGACTAATTAGGAGTAGCTGCAGAGAAAAGAATAAGGTCTGTAGTTTCAGGATGTAAAGGGAAATTAACTCCCAACCAAATACAGGAAATTAATTACATGAAAATCCACAAAAGAAGAGAGACCCATAAAAAATTTGAAACCCACTCATAGAGCATTAATCTCGTCACCAACCAAAAGAAAAGATTAAAAAATATATATATTAAGAGAAGCTTACCTCAAAGAGAATCGAGTGAGCTAAGAGGAAAGAAGATCAAACACTGGTCTTGTTGAGTTGTGAATTGCGAGAGAGAGAGAGAGAGAGAATCGAGAAATCAACAGCTGAAGAGAGAGACTCGATTGGAGACTAGTCACAGCAGAGAAACAGAGAAAAGCGAGACTGATGCAAAAACGATTTGCTAAGCAGAAGCGCCAACATTAAACATCCGAGAGTGCTAAGATTGAATGCATGAGCACGTGAGATTGTCGAAAGAGGATCAAAGAGCTCTTGGGCTTAGTGCTTCAGATGCGTTTGGGTTTCATTGATTCTAGCCTGAGAAAGATGTTTTTGTTGGGGAGGCGCTAAGTTGAGAGAACGTAAAGAGAGAGAGATTTAATAAATCAGCGGGGATAACCAATCAGAATCACTTTCCACTTTCCCATGTAATTAATTAATCAAAAACCAATTGGTATTGGCTACCATTTTGCGTGCTTTCTCACATGCAAGCTAAAACTGTATCAGGAGATAGAGAGAGATGACAGATAAAAATTTTTCATTTTTAATCAATCGCTGACTGTAACTCATTCATGAAAATACAAGATCTTCTACGTGTGTTTCCAACTTCTTGCTCAAACAAAAACTATGCGGAAAAAAGGGACATACAGATACTATATAGACTCACTAGTCCTCATCTACAGATACAGAAAATTTTTCTGTTTCTCCCTTTCCTTTCAACCTCAATTTCATCTCAACTTGCAGACCCTGGCATCTTCATGCGGTCCAGATTCTGTTTCCACCTGCGGCCATTCGACAGGTCTTGCAATTCTAGTCCTCCGCTCCCTTCAGATTTCAATCTTAGTACAAATTTGAATCGACACTAAAAAGCAATTCTGAGCCACCACAAGATGGCAAGTTCAATGTTACATCTGTTAGTATGTACACAGTATTTAAATAAGTATGGGTTACAATATTATATAATAACTACAGCTGAGGTACATGGCCATTCCTGCAAGCCTACAGATATTATTATCATCCAAAAATGGCATGATCTTCAAAAGAATTGGATTGGGCCAAGCACGGATTTCCTCGCTGACAAAAGCAATGCACCTTAAATAGAGATTGCTGATTTTAATTTTTAGTTACTAATCCACCTTCGTTTCCGAGCTGGCCGCTCTGGCTTGACCTCTGAGTCCACAGGGGCGTCGGTTTTGACAGAAGGCAACGCTTCATTCTCCAATTTCTTTATTGTCAAGGGGTCCTTTTCGCTAGGCATTGGAAGCTTGAATCGCTCACTTCGTTTCTTCAACTTCTCTACTGTGTCTAGGTGCCGATCCTCCAATGGTTTTGTATCAGTATCCTTATTCTCCACATCACCAATCTCTTTATCTTCTGTCAAAGGATACTTCTCAACTCTCTTGAGAACATCAGGAAGTTTGCTGGCTTCAGAAGTTACGATATTGTTATTCCTTTCTATCTCTTTAAACTTCATGGAGGCTGATGGCTTATTGCTTATGCTAAAATCTCGCTCCTTATGGCTTGTCCAACGTTCTAACTTTGAGCGTCCTCTCCTTGAATCTTGCTGTTCATCATCTGAGGATGCTTCTTCCTTGTGTCTTTTGGAGGAGTTATGTTGCATCTCATTTTCAGCATTTCCTTGCCCAGTGGCACCCTTCAGACCCTGAGAGAGGCAGAAAAAAAAAAAAAAAAAAAATTCAAGAACAGAAAACCTAGACTTCAAGAAACTTTCTGCATTAATGAGGAAAGGGTCAAGTGGACAACCTTAACTGCAGTTACTAAGAAACAAGGCACGTGCATCAAATTAAGACTTAATGATCTCATTAAATGAAAATAGCTTCCATAAAAAGAAATGGAAACAAAATTGTGCACAATATTTATTTGTTAACTACCCAAATGGCTAGGATGCCAAATCAGGATTCTAAAGATTTTCCTTGGTGCTAGACGAAGCACCTGAATCTCCAATTTACCTGTCATCGATAAGAGGTTGAGATTTCACGCTGAATCAAATGTGCAACATAAGAACCATGTGTAGAGACATCTCTAGAAGGAAATAGTCACCTTTGAAATCAAGTTATCACCAACTATCATATTGAAAAATATCAGATATAAGGGGAAAAATAAAGGAAGTGGGAGGGAGAGAGAAAAGAAGCTAAATTCAACAGAAACCAAGCATGAATATAACATCAAAGTTGACAAAATGGATAATGCTTCAGCATGCTGGGCCGTCCATGATTCACCTCACTTGCCCCAGAAACACACCATCCACCCCCACCCCCCCCAAACACCACAAAAAAAAAAAAAAAAAAAAAAAAAAAAAAAAAAATCCTCGCTTTTTTGGCTGGCTCTTATGGATCACAGTCCGGTACTCAAAGAACTCAGTAGCAATTTATGTAATAAGAGAGAGGTGACCCACTTCCACTGTCCAAACACCAAAAAACAACAGAACTCGGGGAACCTATCGAGTTAGAACTCAATCAACTTTGCTTTAATCCAGTTACTCTTGTTGCCATATTTCTACATCAGTTTATAATCTGTGCTAAACCAATTAAATATTTGAAATATATTATCAATAAATCCTATACCAATCAAATAAAACCAGCAATGTGTATTTGATTGGTATAGAACATCGATATTTTCTTCTTTTAATCTTTTGTTCTTATGGGAAGATTTCAATCAAATAAAACCAGCAATGGGGATAATTAAAAATATGCATCAGACTATCAAAGTAATTTATGAATCACAAAATGCATAACCTACTCGAGAATTTTAACTTGTAAAATATAAGAAGTCTTTTATCCAAAAATACTGTCATAATCACTTGCAACATAGCAGTCATCTAGCCTGGCTCCTACATGTCAAAGAAAGGAAATCACATCTTCACTGCGAAGAGAAGAACAATAGGTTTTCTTAATAGGAGGCACATAGAACTGGCCGTTCACCAAACATAACAAAAAACATGGCTTAGGCAAGATAGATGCTGGTGATCCCATCAAGGGATAAAATAATCACTACTAGCTTCTCTTTTAATAAGCATTACCACATATTAGGACACAGTTGAAATCAAGGCTTAGTTATTATTGTTGTAAGCATTAATGTGTATTGTTTAAGGATTCGGCTCCACAAGAATTTAATAAATATTGCTCACATTAAAGGACATGGTGTAACATTGCCATTTGTTAGCGCAAACCAGTAACATCGCTTCCTCCAAAAGAAAAATAGTGCTAAAATTCCATAATTATCCAGACATGAAAACAAACCAACTTTCCAAAACTTAGACACGTGTTATAATTATATATAGTGTCAGAAAAACGTGTTTAACCAGATTGTGATGCATGGTTAGGGTATTTCAAGTAATTAATTTCCATCATTACAGGTTTACAATTGCATCAAATTTCATTTAAAAACTTAATTTTTATTATGACAATCATTGGTCAATAACTGAACTTATGAGAGGATATCCTTTCAATAAGCAGTTTATGTTATTCTGCTAGATGTAGAACATACCATCTCATCGGTGTGATCATCTTGATTTCTTCTGGAAGAACCCAATGTGTTGTGATCTCCACCCTCTGATTCTTTATTCTTCCTTGTGTTATCTTTATGCTTTCTGTCATGCATCCTTTGATTATCAGGAGTATCAACAGCACGATCAATACGATTGCTAGACCTTTCTTGCCTAGATCTTCTCTCCTCAGTGCTAAGTTGATTACCTCGTGCATAAACATCATCACGTCTCCTATGATGCGAGTAATTTTCATCCTCCATTCTATCCCTTCTCTTCTGTTGTTCACTGTTCCGGACAGAATCTTTTAGTTGGTATTCTTTGTCAGAAACCCTGTATTCATCCTTCATCCTAGCATGGCCAATCCATGATTTATCATCTACACCACGTCCAGTCCGCATAGAACCTCGTGCATCTTCTTTATCCCTCTTGGATAAACTTTCTTCATGGGATTGTTTTAGCCTATACAACTCCTCCCTCTCCCTTGGCCTTTCACCCCTGTCCCTCTGGAGCCAGACCTCATCTTTTTGCCTAACAGAGTGATAATCATCAAGATTGTCTCTAATTCTTTGCTGATCCTCTCTCTTCCGGGGATCTAAAACATCATCCCTTTCTCGCCTTCGACGACTTGTGGTTTCTCTGTGGGCAAGTAAGATTTCCTCCTTGTCATTGTGCTCCCTCCTCAAATATTCCTCATCTTTTCTCCTTTTGCTATGGTAATCATCCACCATGTCATACCTACCCTTCAAATTTTCCTTTCTTTCCCTATGCTGTGAGCTGCTATCCTTATCATAATGCATCCTGTAGCTGCCATTGTCCAACTGCTTTCTTGAATGAAGATGTTCCTCTTTGTCAGTCCTTTCACTTTCTCGTACCTTACTTCTGTGCCTGGATCCCATTTCATCTCCCCGTTCTCTCTTCCTTGTGTCTTCGGTTCTACTTTTCCTGCTGTGAGGATCCTCCTCTCTTCGTTGCCAAGCTCCATCAAGATTTTCTCGCTCCTTTCGCCTATCATAACCCTCACTCCTCATATGCAAATGATGCACTAAGCCAGGGTCAAAATCTCTCTGAGGATAAGAACCCTCCCTACCTTTTATCACCACGTGATTTCTTTCCATCTCTTGTCTGGCATCACGTTCTTTTCTTCGGAAATTCTGTTCATTTTCACCAAGGTGCCCCTTGACGCTCCCCGTGCGCCTAGCACGCCCACCTTGAACAACTTCCTCCTCAACACCATCCTGCCATTTCTGACAATCTTTACTGCTTCCTGATCTTGCTTTGCTGTTTTCACTGCTCCTTGCAGCCTTCGAGTCCCCTCCATCATCAAGTTCTTGTGTTGCAGACAGTTCAACACGAGAACTTAATTTTTGTTTCTTTGTGGAACGGTGTACATTCTCATCTTTAGTACTATCATTTGTAGTTACTTCATTCTCAGTCATCTCACCCTTTTCCATTCCAGAACTTCCTTCAGCTAATACACGCTCATCATGTACAGTAACATCTTTGTCCTCCTCTATACTCAGTCCTGTTCCATCCATAACTGCAGCAGGAGATGCTACCAATGGACTATTTTTACCATCCATGCTTTCATTCGATTCTTCCTCAGCATTATCAAGATATCTTTTGTCCCTTTTATTCTGATTGGGCGTAAAATGAGGGGATCTGTCACGTGTTCTTCCCTGTACACGCCTGTGATAAATAGGAGAGAGTCAAAGACTGCATTAGATCTGGTACAAAGCTACCAAGTTGAAACTAATCAAAATCAAAACCAATATGCAAATAGCTAAGAATTCAAATCGATGACCCATGCCATCACTAGCATAGCTAGGCAATAAGTGCAAATACAATCTAGGCGTAGACCTAGGTTCAAATCCACCTTACCCATTTCTTATAAAAAATGCCCCTTAAATTCATGAATATGCAAGAACCCTTAATGCACAAATGGATATAGCAATTTGCACCTTTCCTTTTTCCATGTAAATATCACAAACCAAGTAAAGGTTAATTTTTATTGTTGCTCTATTTTTAGAAGGCTTCAATCATTTTTATATGTGCACAAGCAGAGCAGCTAAATTCTGCACTCACCCAATGAATCATGAAAAGACATTGAATCTACGTAATAACCAACCCTTAGAGTGCATGCACCCCACCTATCATTTATCTCTACATAATCATTATTTTCTTAACTCTTTGTTTGGATGAGGGAAAATAATTGAGGAGAAAAATAAATGGAAGAAAATAGGAAGGGAATTTGATTTTCTTCCAAAATTTTCTCTCCTAATTGAAGGAAATTTGAAAAAGCTTTAAAAAAGTTTCAATTTTAGGAGCTAAAATAATGTTATTTTCCACACATCAAAACATAGGGAGGAAAATAACTTGTTCTTAAAATTTTCTTTCCCCTTTATTTCTTTCCTTATTCCCATTGTCTCTCGTTTATTTTCCCAAAACAAACTGCAAAGTTAAATAAATAAATGCAGAGAAAAAGAGCATTCATTGGAAAATGTGTCACATTTAAGCTTATAAATATTGCACGAGCTGGGAAAGGAGGGGCCAAGTAGGGAAAATAACCACTACATGCAGAATATTAAGATGAGATTAAATCCAGAACTCCATTCTCAGGATCCTACTTCAAAAGGACGATATAATGCAGTTATGGAAAAGGTATACCACCTCCAATTTATATGCAGTTTAGAGTATAATGGTTCATAAAGTTGAGATTTGAGTCTATAAGTTATTCATGTGAAACAGTTTATTTTTGTTCTTCTCCCTTTCTAATCAGCTGGTCCATCGCAGTTCCAGCTACACCAGCACAAACCCCAAACCCACATTTTTCCAATTGTTCTACTAATAAAACCACTCAAAGAAACCTAAATCTTAATATTAGGTGGTCCTAAAACTTGCTTTATTTCTTTCAGTTCCTCATTTTTCCACCAAACTTGATCACTCCCCTTATCACATTTGAACTCTAAACCACCCTGTTGTGCATCAATTTAAACCCCTAAAATTTTAAATTTAAAAAAGCCCTCACCCATTAGAAAAAACATAAAAGAGCAACCTGCATTATCGCATACCTTTCCTCATGAGAGGGCTCAATATCCCCACCAGATAGCATAGGTGACCCCCTAGAACTAGGACGATATTGAGATGGTGCTTCAGGACGGAAAGACAGAATCCCATCTCCCTCAGGTACATTAGCGCGACCAGAATCAACAAATGGTGCTCTCCTCCCACCCTTTCGATTATCATAACCCTGTGGGAAATCATCATAATATTCTGTTTCCATCTGTGCCGTGCCATCTTCAGGTACATGGGTTCCTCTGGGATCATCTCTTGGTGCATCATTGTTTGCTACATCCAAACCACCATGTCCTGTGGAGGAGTCATCATCAAGAGAGTCCTGCAAGACGATCTGTTTACCCATACCTTGAGTTAATTTATCGCACCACAAGTATCAGTAGGATAAATGCAATTGAACACAGGAAAGACAGACAGTTCACCTCAATGATTGCATCAGAATCACGAATTCGAGGTGGTCGAGTATCAATAGAAGGAAGACGTTCACCATAACCTCCTTCAACTTGTATTGCCCGTCCAGTTGGCTGGTAGAAAATAAATTAAACCTCTGAGTATTCAAGCAGCTGTGGCAAATAAATATGACAGATCTAGAGCATCTGCATATTAGAAGACTTAAAAAACCATACAAAATCAATGTGATGGAGAGATAGTGAGTGGAACAGATAGAGAGAGAGGATCACACTCCTAGACAAACAACAAGATCAAGTGATTAACTGATAGATCAAAAAGGAAATTCACAAGAAAATAATTGTCCTTTTTTTCACAAAGTAGAAGTGTGGTGGTGGTGGTGGTGGCGGCGGCGGCAGTGAAGCTTCAATGCAAAGTATGTAGAAGAAGAAAAGTTAAAAGGAAGAAGCATACTAGTGGTGGCCGCACACGAGAAGGTCCTTTCATTATGTCACTTTGTCCAACCTCTGACTTGCCAAGACTTGAATTGTCAACTGGAATATCATGAATGCCAGCTGCTGCTGCTAATTCTGGTGGCATATCTGGATCATATTCCTAAAATGACAGCAATAGTAAAATTTTATTAAAAAAAATACTCTTTAAAAACTTTAAGAATTAAAAAAAAAGGGTTGTTGGAGCCACATATTTATGTGTATCTGCTTAGTTAATTTCGATATGGCCATGCATGTACGTAATGTGTGTGTCCTATTACCTGTTCCGCCCGCCCACTCTCATATACACGAATTTTGCTTTGCATAGTAGTCTCCAGCCGGTGTTGTTCCTGAGTAACATAATAGACCCTTTTTAAGCATTTGTTTGATTGGTACAGAATATCATTAAGGATCAATAGTTACCAGCTGTTTGCAATAGTCTTTCCAGCTCTCCTCATTCAAACCAAAGTTGAAAAAATCCGAAATATCCACACCAGGATATTTCCATGGCTTTTCCTCAAAGCTATCAATATCCACATCAAAGACAGTCCTGAACATATCACAAAATTAGTAAGCATCCAGCAGATAAACAAACTCTAAAAGTTAACTGATTAACACAAAATGCTTCCACACTCAAATCTACAAAGAAAAAGTTCAATTAAAAACCATATTAAACATAGGATGAAAGAAAACTACAACAATATGATAGCCTCTTCTTTCAGCTTCCGCCATGTCAGAATAAACAGACTTGAAATAGGAATATAGGACTAAGAATTTTAACACAACCAATAAACAAGCAACCCATTATTATGACAAACCAGAATTACAAATACAAGACCAAATTGAAAATTTCACCTGAGGAAATATGAAAAACCTGAATTAGAATCAGCAAAAGACATCTCTTTAGCTAAAACCTAGCATGAAAGTATGCGTACTATTTGTGGCATATTAAACAGACCAATACTGCAGACAATCATTGACAGCTAAAACCTCAAGGATCCCTTGGGAAATTCAAAATCAATACTTCTAGATGGTTGATGTCTCCTCCTTTTAGTATTTCTCAATAAACAAAATGGTCTCTAGCCATAAAGACTAAGAAATCTAACCAGACTCTTCATTACTTTCATATTTTAAGAAAGCTTCAATCAGACGAGGTTGATAACTGAAATTGGTAAATCAGTCATGCTATGAACATAAGATGTTTTTTCCCTTTTCCCCCCTCAAAGAAGTTCAATTAGAATTTATCAACATTCAGAGAGAGAGAGACTGTTTCTATTCAAAGTTGCTTTATTCTGATATGCAATGTCAGCCAATGTTCTCTTATGTTAAGAAATTTCAGTGAATAAAAATCAAAGGAAATCATAGTCGCATTCTTGTGAAGACCAAGGACAAGAATAAGCAACTGAAACTCAAAAACTGATGTCATCTGGTGCACACAAGGGCCTCCAAAATCAAAGATATTGCTAAATAAATAGAGCGACATCCTGATTTTGCAGACCCAGAAAGTACATATACAAGTGGGTGTCAGTCATCCTGTTAGTGCAATTTATACTCTGGCAAAATTAATTAATTGTTGAAGCATATAAGATGCAGCATTTCCAAGTGGCATTAGAACTTCAGTTGTTGAGCAAGTTTGGCATTCAAACTCACGGGCAAGTTTGAATGAAAAGTCTCCAGGTTTTGCCATTTTAGCATTCTAAGTAAAGGGCCAATTGGGTCAATTTCAGGTACTCAAAGCCTTCAACCTCTAGACATCTACCCAAATAACTTATTTAACAGTATTATGAAGACAACCAGCACTCAGACTGCAAGAATCATGCAAATGGTGAAAACATGAAACAATCAAATCAACACAAGAATGACAATGTTATGAAAAATAAATAAATAAATAAAACCCAGCTTATTCAGTAAAGCAAATTTACTTGTGTGAAGGAAGGGTGAACTCTAGTCCACCACCAAAGCCCCGCCCTGCCATATTATTGCCCCAAACAGGCATTCCAAAACCAGGATGGTGACCCTTTTGCATTGAAGGAGCACTTTTAATTCCTACAGGTCGCCAATCACCCCTACCACGCCCAGCTATAGGAGCCATGTTGATAGGAGGACGAATTTGACCTGGGACTCCTCCAGGACCAATGGTAGTAGCTCCAGGCATCGGCGCCGCACCAGGTCTCACATACTGCATAACAGCAGAAAATAAGCCATGAAGTTAACATGAAAACACAGGAAAATAAATTAAAGCCCGCAAAATGAAATAAAGACTTAATCATTAACGCAGAAGAATTTGAAAGTACACCAGACTTTCAGTTGAGTTAAGCTTAGCAGCACATCAAATCATCAACACTCCAACTACTTTCTAGTTAAAGGAACCACACAACCATGTCAATCAGCTTCCAGAGAAAGTATCCAGTCACAAACTAAATTCGCCTCTGGTATAAAGTTAGCAAAAATAAAAAACACAGCAGACCAAAAGGCAAGCATTGAAAATAAAAAAGTATCGAGCACCATAAGTCTAACCTTTTCTACAGCTTGCCATATACTACTCATCAAGAAAAGGAGAAGTGTAAGGGCAGGAGGCAACTACACACAGTTAATTAGGTGCCAAAATACAAGCTGGTGGCAACAGCCAGAATGATATCAAGGAAGTCATAATAGTTTTTGCATATAATGCGTTCAATTATAAATGAAAGGACTTGCTAAAACATAAAAGGATGATACTGCTGCTCAAAGTGTAGAAAGCACCAATTATGGGCAGGAACAAAAAGTGAACAAAGAAAATTGATACTCAGATAGTTTTTTTGCAACATAAAAGGAGGACATTGCAAATCAAATTGACCAACAGCCATCGACGGATTTCATATTCACAATAGAAAAAAAAAATTGATAAGTGGAGATTCACTTGTATGTTAAGCCCCAAAAGATAAAAAATCCAAATCATATCACCCAAAAATGCATAAGATAGAGTTGACAAATAGTAAATTTCAGTTTTAATCTGTAAGGTGATTATGAAATTGAAGTGAAGTGCATCTCAATGACTCAGAAGTGCTTAGTGTCGAGTCAATACAGAAATTGAGAAGAAGTAATTCCTTTGCTCAAGGAGGATCATATATTTTGGCATATATTTTAACAGAACACAGTGCCATTACAACAACAAGCTGCAAATGATACACTTCATACCAATCATTTGCAAAATTATCTGTATGTTTTCTTGGTCATTAGTTACAGAGGCAACAATTTACTTCCCACTCTCAGTGCGATACCTGTTAGGACCCATGTACAACAGATTGAACCAGAGACATAAAAATATGTATCCTATTCACCTACTCGATACATTTAAAGCATCAACAGTGATGCCCTGCAACAGCAATTCTTCATGAGTTGACATTATAGATATGCCCAATGTCATTATTGTCCCTCTACTTCACTATAAACATAAAACGGTTGTTCTTGTCGCCCACAAACCAATTAGATAATAACAGCGCACAGTTCCAAAAAAAAAGACCTTCAACTTAATATCTCACAGACAATAATGATATAGAAGCAAATTTGGTTCACATCCCAACAATTTTCATAGGATGTAATAACCTCTGGGTGGGTGTCATCGCTAGTTGCTTTGTTGTCACTTTTGTATCTGCTTTGCAGCACTGATACCAAGGCAACAGCATCCAAGAATTAGCACTTCAGATGTTGTTTAGTTAGTTTACAATTGAGAAGCACATAAACTTTCCAAATTTCAACAATTCTTTTAGCACACAAGGCCCTGACACCAAAACTCAGGTAATCGGGTTGAAAGAACATGAACCAGGTGCAGATTAATTAAGCACTCAATGGCTTGCGATGTTAAGAGAATTTTAAACCCTTCGTTTCCAACTGCAATTATCCATACTTACTACTTGCTAAGTAAAGATACAATTCATGAAAATCAAGAAAGATTTACCATTTCTCATTCAACTTCTTCAAGTAAACATACATTAACAAAAATAAAGATGAAAGGACCTGTCACATATGTACAAAAATTACAATCTTTCATTCTCATCAGAAGAGGGGAAAACACAAAATCCCCCGCTTAAAGAATAAAGCCACTATATTTCTTTCCTTTTCTTTTTTTTTTTTTTTTTTTAAAGCTCAACACATAGCAACAACAACAACACTGACCTTGAACTGAGAATGAAACGGATGATGATACCCATGGTTGCTATACCCAACCTTCGGCCCTGCTACTGCACTTCCTTTCCCAGCTGCTTCGCTGCCCTCTTTCCTCTCCCCTTCTGCCCCTACTGTTGCCGCAGCATCCTCTCCCACACCCCAATCTTGTTCCTCCATCGGCTGGTTTGGGTCCCCATCAGCCACAATCACGAGTGGATCCCCATCTTCGTCGTCATCGTCGTCATCAGCGTCACCCATCATTCCTCGTTCCATCCCCATAGGCCCATGATTGTTATCATTCAACACTATTTGTAAATCATCTTCGCTATCACTATCTTCCTCCCAATCTTCATCCCCTCCACCGCCACCACCAGGCCCGCCGCCGCCTCCGCCAAGGTCGGCTTCATTCCTCTTCGAATCCTCGGCATCCACACTGAGTCCCGGAATCATCGGACCTGAACCTTCAACAATTCCAGTAGTATCCTCCTCGATATCAAAAGTAACCTCTTTCTCCTGCTTATCAGATTGAAAATCAGAACAATCAACAGTATTCGAAGCACTATTCAGTAATTTCACATCATGAGAGCTCAAAACCCTAGGTCCACCAGCTGAATTATTATTAGCTGCAACCGAAATTGATAGGGCTTGATCAGAAGGAGCACGATGGTTGCGACTGGATGCTCCGTATAGGATCTCATCGTCCTCGAGGTCGTTGCTGTCGTTGTGAAGGTTGAGATCGATCGGACGGTGTATCGATGAAGGTGCAGGAGAAGGCTGTTGGGGCTGCGGAGCAGCCGATGAAGATGACGAGAAAGGCTGCAAGACGTCCGTGTAAAGATCTCCAAATTCATCGTCGTCTTCCATTAGAGATAGAAACTAAGTTGAGAGAGCGAGTAACTGTTAGAGCGAGAGAAAGAAAACAACGAAACCGATGTTAAGAGAGAAAGGGTTTTGAGGCTTGGCAGCGAGGGCGTGCAATAAGAGGAGGAAGCGACTTTAATGTCTTTAAACAAATAATAAATACTAATTAATTTTAATTTGGATTAATAATAGCAATAATGTTACTTTGTTTTGATTAATTTTGACAATACTTTATAATTTGATTTTATTTATAACTTAATCCTAAATTGATAAACTAAAATATTAAATAAAAAATTAATAATCAGTTTATATATCTTGATAGATTTTATAAATTAATTCCTCTGTATTATAATAAGCTTATTTTCTATTTTCAAAAAAAAAAAAGCTTATTTTCTTTTTCTATTTGTTCCAACCCAAATTATAAGCTAATTGCCTTTTTTAAAAATAAAATTAATTTCTTAAATTTTTTATATATTTATTTAATATAAATTTTTATCAATTTTGCATCTAACCCTTTGATGAAAATAATATTTAATATCAATATAGGAATATTGATTAATCTATCTTTACAAATGTGATTAGAAGTTATTTCAAATTAAGGGTCGAATGATTTAACTCGATTTCACTAATTTAAAATATAGTTAATTTAAAATTCATGAATATGATAATGCTATTGTTTTACTTAATAGTTTCTTATTTTTAGGGTTTTAATAATTTTTAGCTACAGTATAATATTTAAGTATCCAATTTTGACCTATGAATTCATGTCCAACGCAATCTCTAATCCATTTTTACTTTGTAGATTCATGTATTCAATTAGTTGGATTGAGCAAAATATTAACTTATTAATTCATCCACAAATATGAAAATCGAAAGTGCAACACATATGCAGCCGTATTTGAAATAATGAACATTTAAAAAAAAAAAGAGTGTTCTAAGTTCACTTTTCTTTTATTGTCAATATCGCATGTCTTTTCATAAAAAAGAAAGAATAATTCATGTAATTAAGTAGAATTTGTGAATCTAAATATTTATTTTTTTAATTGTTTATATCATTAATGCGTGATGATGGTTGCCCATAGCCGATGGTTGACGGCTAATAAATAATTAATATATAAAATGATCATTAAAAAATAATTATTTTTATATATTATGGTGTATATATATATATATATATATTAAAATTCATGGTGAAATATTTGTTATTTTTAATGTATCATGAAAATAAAAATATTAATTAATTTTTTAAAATAATATTTAATGAAAAAGCTTTGTAAATATAAATAGCCTCCAGACACCAAACATATATAATTTTTATAAAGTCTATTTATTTTCGAGGAAATAACTTACTTAAAAATGACTTAGGCATTTTTCATTTATAACATTGATTTATCTTTAAAAATATTATTCAAATAATTATTCTATTAATCTGTAGTTATAATATTATAAATTAATTAAAAATAATAAAATCTATAAAAACGATATTTATTATTATAAAAGCTTAATCTTTTAAAAATTATTATTAAATATGAAAAAAATTATTTTTTATAGGTAAATTAGCTTTTTATTCGATTAGAAAAATAATACTTTATTAATTAATTTTCTTAAGCACTCCGCATTAGAAAATTCAGAAAAAATAAAAAAAATATAAATATTGACTAAAATTATTATTATACATCTATAAATCAGCGTTTATAACTATTACTGATCACTAATGATTAACACATACTTATTATTGATGAAGCCGAAATTAAAAATTAGGGGTAAAAAAAATTTAAAATTCAGGAAAAAAATTAGAGCTCATTATTTTAGTGGTAAAATTTAAAATTTTAATTAAAATTATAATAAACTTTTGGGTAACTATTTTTACTATTGTTGGTCAGTAACTATTATTGTTTATTATTTATCACTACTGTAAGTCCATTGGCTGCCACTATAAATCAATGACTACTGAAATTTATTATATTTTCCCTTATATAAGCAAAAGTTTCCAAGAAAATAAACTTATAAAATTTTTATGACTATTTTTTACTTCCATTAACTAAAAATCTTAATATTTTTGAATATTACACAAAAGAAAAGTAATTTGAAAGATATTTCCAGAAAAAAAGTAAAATTATTTTCCAAAGTAAAATAAATTTAGTCGTCAGCAGTATAGCGTAACACGAGCGAGAACCGCCGGTTTAGTGCGGTTCAAAAGTCATCAAGCCGGACAGACGGTACAGCACCGAAGTTAAATACTAATATTTCTATTTCTTTCTTTTCTTTCCCTTTTTTTTTTTTGGTGGAATTTCTCAGCTGCCAAGCAGACAATTGCAGAATTCCACTCACTGCTAAAAATTTCCTCCGATTTGATCTAAAGCTCTTTCAAAGAAAAATTAAACGCGACAACTTTAGGAGCTAAACATGATCGGAGTGGGCAAGATCAAGCAGTACTCTAACGTCCTGGACAAACCGCTCAGCAAGGGGAAACAAGAGGTATCTATCTTCCTCTCTATTTCTCATATCTAATCCCCGTCGCTCCCTGTTTGGTTTCTGAGAAAATTTCCGGGAAAGATAAGAAGTTGACAGACATGAATTTTGTGATTTGCTTTCAAGAAATTACGGTCTCAGCTTTTCGTTTCTTAGGTCTGATATTCTAATTGTTTAGCGATCCATTTTCGCTTTTTGGTCTGCTGCATTTTCCAAATACCAAACAGAATTTCCAGATCTTTACCGCATTTTGGTCTTCTACTGTAATTAGGTTTCATAGCTACTCATATTTTTACTAGTTATGTATTTAATGCGAATAAGTGAGGTTTCAGATTTTTCTCTTTGGTCAGTTCTGGTATTATTTGGATTGCTTATTGATAAGTAATGCATTTTTTACTGCTTGAGGATAGTAATTTTCTACTTCATGCTAAGGATTGGGGAAATGAGAAAATTGAATTTTCAGTTAGGTTTTTGACAATTTGAGCCGGGAGCATCTAAAACATACATTAAACTGCACTTGATTCTTCATCTACTTGGTTGGAAAGAAATAAACTTTATGCAACTAAAGACCATATGAAAATGTTAGATCACAAGATAACTTTCTCATAAACTTGCTTCATGGTAATTGTGACTGAGTTTTTGTTCTTTAATTTGGACTTGGTAGTTGAAATTTTCTAATTGACTTATTGGTATTTACTTTTCGCAGGTCAGTTTGAGTGCATTTGCATTTTTGTTTTCGGAGCTTGTTCAGTACAACCAGACACAAGTTGACAACATTGCTGAATTAGAACGAAGGTAAGCTTTCATTTTTCATAACTTTAAAGTTTATTGACCATGCATCATTTGATTGCTCTATATCATTGTATTCACCTAGTCGATTAGAAATTGAGGGACAATAATTAAGTTGTCTCCAATTCCACCTGGGTCCATAAGTTCACAATGCTTATGAGTTATTTGTCACTGAGCAATGAGGTTGGGTAATATATATAGAAGTTTCATATTGATTCTTTGAAAAATAATTTTTTTAACCTGGCCGAACATATTTTACGGAATGTGGAGATAAAGAGATAGGACATGAAAGGGTAAAAAAGAGAAGGACATAACGAGATGTTCTTTGAAATTGATATACTTAGAACTTTTGATCCCAGGCTTGTGCAACCATACATGGTTTTCTATTTTATTTTTGATACTGGTGTCATCATTAACAACGCCTATGGGAATGGCAGGCTGGAGGATGCAGGCTATGCAGTTGGGGCTCGAGTTCTTGAACTTCTCTGCCACAGAGAAAAGGTATGCCATGTTGCTAGAGTTCTGCTCAGCAAACTACACCAGGCAAAAGCAACCAGTTTAACAACTAGCCAGGGTTCCAATTTCTGATGTTGGAACTGTTGGAATAATTATATTGGTTGGCTTTTTCTGTGAAATTAGCATAGATATGATATTTATTTGTATATGTGCTTTATGATCTGGTAGAGGTAGATTATATTAATGTTTATGGAACTCTTTTCACTTCATTCTTTTGGTTGCATTTGGCAATAAGATTTTATAAATTAATATAATCAAAAGCAATGGTATTTCTTTTATTCAATTTGGTAATTATATTCTTTTGACATTTTCACTCTGCAGCACAAATATTAGTATTATGTATCTATACCTCCAAGTAATCTTAACTCGAGGGCATGTTATTGGTTGGCTTCTTAATGTTCCTATTTAACTTGTGAGTTAGTTGCAAATAATGAAGGTTCTGAGTATAGAAATATCATATCTTATGTCCTGAAAACATGCTTAGCTCGTTGAAAATGAAAATAATTTTGGTCTTTTTTACTCCGTTGGACATTTGATGCCTTGGGTTTCTCAGTTTGTGCTAAGTGAATGCTCCAGGTTTCAGGTCGCCGTCAGAATGGTTGGAAAATTTTATGATGAATAGATTACTCTTCTGATGCCTCTTTCCCCAACAACTGCATTTCTTTGTGGGCTAATACTTTTCTATAATCATTGAATTGAAATCTTCCATGCCTTTTTTTTTTTTTTTTTTTTAAAAATACAGTAGCAAGATTGTGTTTAAGTTTTCTGGGATGTTCTTTTGAGAAGGAAGTTTCTTTTTCGATTTCATCAAATAAGCATGATACTTTATAGAGACGTATATACATCTTTGTGCCATCATCATGCTATTGGCATGATTTGGCTTTTTTGGCGAATAGACCAATTGGTTTCACTTTCATTAAAATTTATTATGAATTTTGGTTTGGTAGAAATGCTATATTCATTCTTATTTTGATGGTACAGGGAAACCGAAGGGAAACTCGGTTGTTGGGTATTTTGTCTTTTGTGCACAGCACCGTGTGGAAGGTGTTATTTGGAAAGGTAAGTTTATTTTCATCAGTTTCAATGACTTCTTTAACTGCCATTTGTCTGTATATAGAATTTTGTATCATGTGTACAAAGCCTTGTGGACAGAGTGAGGGTGTGGCTATGAATAGAGCAAAATGGAAACAAAGGATTCATATAGTTGATCCCAGCTACTTTGGATTAAGGCTTGGTTGTTATTATTGTATGTAAAAAGCCTTCTTGTTATCTTCCTCGGATGTGAACTCTGCTTGCAAACCCTTTTTCCTTCCTGATCAGGACTTTTTCCTGTTCTGTTACAAGTACTATGAAAATTTGCTAGTTTTGTCTAAGAAAATGTTACAAATGATGTACATATCTTGCTTTGCGAAAATGGATCTCTATTTACATGCATCTTGATCTGGTTACATATCGAATAATTTTAAGAAACTGTTTTTTAATCTGCATTTGCACTTGTGGAATGTTTACAGAAAACTTTCTAACTCTGTATGATAATGCAGATAACATATCCAATGGAAATATAAGATTGGGAACACTTTGAATGTTACATATAATAATCGTGCTTCTTCAGTTTTATTCAGTGAAACTTGACAACGTAAAGTTGAAGCCATTTATATGTATACTGAAAATAAAATGTGTGGGATGGATACAGGCTTGTGTAATATTGAGTTCGAGTGTGTAACCAGCTCTCTGTGTTATTACATTAGGTGGCTGATTCCCTCGAGAAAGGCACTGAACATGAAGATGAATACATGATCAGTGAGAAGGAGCTTCTCGTGAACAGGTGACAATTGTCTCTTTGCTCATTGTTCATAATAAGGTGCTGTCACAATTAGCTGGGTTTGTGGGTTTAGGTCATTGTACAGGTATCAGTTGCCCTCCCTTATTTTTTTATTTTTTTGTAGATTCATTTCCATTCCAAAGGACATGGGAACGTTTAATTGTGGAGCATTTGTTGCTGGAATAGTGAGGGTAGGTGCTACATTGAATTTGTAAATTTTGAGTGATCTTCTGGTCCATGAAAGGGCTGACGGGCGTTTTTCCTATTTCCTTTTGAAGGGTGTTTTGGATAGTGCAGGTTTTCCAGCAGTAGTAACAGCTCATTTTGTACCTATGGAGGGTCAGCAACGACCTCGCACAACCATTTTGATAAAATTTGCTGAAGAGGTAAATGTCGGCTTTCGTTATATCTGCTTTATCATGGATTTTTTTGGTTAAAGACATTTAGGATTTTTTGAAGTCAAGCTCTTTTATCTACGGTTGACCAAATGTATATTAATCCAGATAATGTGATGCTCCACTTTCATCCTCTTCTGCTAAAATCCTTATCACGTGAATCATCCCTAGAACATAGTGGTTCTCAATATTTTCTGTTTGCAACTTGTTATGATGGATACTAATGGATTAGAGTGGTCAGGTTTACTTATTTTGAAATGAAGGTATCTCTTGTAAAAGAGTGTCTATCACGCACCATTGCTGCACGAGTGTATATTAGGAATATGGTAGAATTTTGCTTGTTAGAGGATATCAAGCATGGTTGTCAGGTTCTCCTGAGGCTCTACCTGGTCTAAGGGTCCATAGTCCTTGTGTCCTCCTAACTAACCTTAAAAAATGTGTGGCTTGTTGGTGATTCATCTAATTTTTCTTAATCTTTTGTTTATGCACTTCAGCATTCAGATCTGCTATGTGCTTCAATGAATCTTATTTCTGCCAAGTTTTGAGTAAATTCATCTAAGTAATTCCAATAACTTGTAGCTTGAGAGATAATATGATGTGATAATCTAGCTTTTAGATAATTGCACCATATTTGTTAAATCATCATCAAGAGGTCGTGAATGCATTTTTTGGCAGTGAACATGTGCTTTCTTTCTCCTATTTGGACTGTAGCAAAGCCTATGCCTAGTCTGTCTGCTTGAGCCTTGCATCCACCACTCATGCATTTTAGATCTAAAAGAATCATGCCACTCACTCATATATTTCCGTTGTCCAATCCAGGATGACATAATACTTGCTTTGCATAATTTAAATTGGTTTCTGCACCTGTATTCTTCATTAAAATGCTTTCTGCTTGTTCTTATCAATTTTGTTTGACATGGGACATGGATACTTGCTGCCAGTTTAATGTTAACCTTGGTAATTGCAAAATTTTTCATTTTATTATGGTTGTTTTCCATCGTATATTTCTGAACCAGGTACTAAGAAGAGAAGCAAGATTAGGTTAACGCTTGTGCCCAAATACCCTGATGTAATTTTCCGGCAGCAAGAAAGCGAGGAATGGTGAACTTTTCATTTTACTAATCAAACTGATAAGAATTATCACTTGCCAATTCTATCACAGATACACATGGCTTCGTCGGATTCCTGTTTACTTTTTATGTATGCTATTCTTCAGGGCATGGTTATTTTATTGATCTAGCTAGTATTGCCACTGCAATTGATGTAAAGTATGTGTTATATTCGAAAAAAGAGAAAAAACCGAACTGAACTGTTTTTGTTTTGTGTGAATTGTACTTAAAAGAGGAACAATATTGGATCTTTCTCGTGCCTACCCATTCTTATTTGAGTTAATTACTCCTTCCTCATTTTATAAGGATCGATCTCATTCGCTTTATGGTTATAGTTAAATTAAAAAATTTCTTATTTGAGGCTGAATGATTAAAAAAATCCTAAGCCTCGACGTAGAAACAGGTTGTTTGGATCGTTTGGATGGGCTTAGGCCTTTGAATTTGGATGGATTGGATCCTGAGGAGTGAGGACAGGACTAGTTTTGTTAGTAGATTTTCCAATCAAAGTCGACGTGTCATGTGTAAGGGTTTACGCAGTTGGTTTCAACTGTCACTTCAATTGAATTCGAATGGCAATCATATGAAAGCCATAAAAAATTGTTGTGAAAAATAAAATAAAAAGTCGTATTAATCAATAAAATTAAACGAATTAATCAAAGATGTTTGAAGTTGAGGATTTGTTTTTGGTCATTTAGGCTTTCTGTATTACTTAATTCTTTTATTATTTGTTTTTCATTAAGGATACAAACTGAGAATAAGTAAATTTTTTTTTCAAAAAAATAAAGTCAAAAAGTGGTAAAAGATCCTATTGAAATTAAAGGAAAAGGATAAGAAAGTGAAGAGAAAAGAATAAAAGTGTAGACTAACAAAAACTTGTGTATGTTTATTTTCATATTATGAATTGTATTGTAGCCTTTCTATCAATGAGTATATTCTGTCAACTTACATATCACAGGCCAAACAAAACTCCGGCATAGTTATCCAGTGAGCCATTAAAGAATGTCCCTATCTATCAATGAGCATACTGTCAATTTTCACCAATGCCGTGCACCTTTCCGGCATGTTGCACCGGCAGTGAGCCACCAAAGTATTTCCCTATGAATGCCCAGAATGTACGACAAGTAAGCAAACTATCTGAACCGGCCTGATGAGCAGTACCAACCCTCTCCACATCAAGCGACGTTGCCAGATTTCCCAACCCACTATGAATGCTGCATATTTTTGCCAAATACTTAATATCATAAATCACCGGAAAATACTTCTTCATCAACTCTAAGAACTCTGCTCGGGATTCGGGTAGATTACTCTTGCCAGAAAGCAACTTACACAAATACGCAAAATCATATGCACCCTGAAATACAACCCATTTAAAACTAGGATTCGACATAACACCTGAAGTCATTAGCAAGCTACGGAATCTCTCAGCATCAACACCCAATTCAAGATTCCTTCCAAAATCGATTCCACTCTCAGTTAACAATTCAATAGACTCCTTACTATGCGGATCGTTATGAATGTCAAACTCGCGAAAAGTGAATTGCCATGAACAGATCTTTCCTGTTCCACAAGTGGCTAAGTTTCCGCTGACATCAGAAAATGTAAGTCCTAATTGAATCAATTTTAAGTGATCAACATTTTTCTTAAGTATCTGGTAACGCGCGTCAGGATCAAGATTATTGAGGTTTTGATTTCGACCGACAACCAGCCCAGGAAACTCAGTATCCATAGCTACATACTTCTGTTCATGATTATGATCGATTATGTTACTAATGAGTTTGAACTCCTCTTCAAGATTTTCATTCCATACTTCTCTGATAGTTATTGAATCACTCGACATTTTTGCAATGTGAAACACAAAAGGTAAGAGTAACAGACGAAGAAAAACCCAGCTCCACGACCAAGAACCTAAAATTTGCACGCAAGAATGAATAAAAACCCCAAATCAATACAAGAAACGAGAACCCAAATGAATAAAACCCTAACTGAAACAAATGGACAGAAATTAAAGGTGCAGGAGAAAGAAAGATCATACCTTTGGATGTGAAAGTGATTCTCTCGTGTTCTTGGAACAAGAAAGAAGATTATTTTAAGGGAAAAAGAATAATTTTCTAGAGCTTTCTTGGGATAAAGTAGCAAGGATTTTACTTGAATTAGTGGAGGGGCGGAGGTTCTTCTTATATAGAGAAGCAAATGAAGAAAAAACAGTTTCCAGATAACAGACTGTGAAATGTGAAACGGCCTACAGTGTAACAGACCAACAGCTATGACTATGCCAACCAGCAGTGAGGTTTTGAAGAGAAAAAAACTTGTAAAATTTTATTAAAAATAATAATTAAATTCTATTCTTTATCCTATATGGTATAATATAGCTATTTAAAATTAAAATTATTATTATTTTTCAATTAATAAAATTAAAATCTTTAAACATATTATATTTTTATCATATATATATATATGATATAATTTTTTTAATTTTTTAAATAGAATTTAGATTTAAATAGAAAATTAATATAATCAATTAAAATTAATTACATTACCAATAAAATTCAAATCTTAAAAATATTATATTCTTATCATATTTAATATATATCTTATATATTATATAATATAATTTTTTATACTGTCTAATACAATTTAAATTTAAATAAAAATTAAGTTAATACGACCAATTAAAATTAAATTACTTTTAACTTCAACCAATAAAATTTAAAGCTCTTATTAATATTTTTATTAATCCATAAATTTAGCAGGCATGTTTAAATTTTTGTTATATGTTAAATAATACTAATTTTTGAATTTTATAAATCAATACTTTTTTAATAATTTAAAATAGTATTAGAATATGTAAAACTCTCTTAATGATCATTTCTTAATATTTTCAAATAGCTGGAAAGTTTCGAGTTCGAATTTTTTGGACCATCAATTTAACAAGCCAAAAATGTTATCATGTTATAGCCGCAGAGTTATTTCAGTCTTTAGGCCTAACCAATCAATAGAAAAAAAAATCATTTCCTAATATTGCTTTCTCAACAATTTTAGTGATAGAAAAAAAAATCATTTCCTAATATTGCTTTCTCAACAATTTTAGTGATGGAAATATAAACGACTTAACCTACAAAAACACCTCGAAATTTGTGACTTGTTGCAAAAACACCCTAACCTAACCTTTGTTTCTCCTAACACCCCAATTTAAAAACTTTAAAATATTATTATCCTAAAATCAAATTTAGCTAGGATTTTAAATAAAATTACAATCAAAATGTATCCTACCAAACTAGCTTGGGTTAGTAATGGAAACTATCAAAACTCCCCGTTTTGATGCCACGAAAGACCAAGGATACGGCCTAGGTTTACCTACCAGCAGCTTCACCAGCAAATGGCAAATAACTAATAAGGAGTCTTACCCAAAATAGAACCCACCAATCCATACACAGAGCAGAAACAACTAAACAGAAACACTGCATTATGACCCCAAATCAACAGCTTCAACCTTAATCCGCTCTGATGCGGGTTGAAGATTCGGGCCTAAAGCAAAGGCAACAACAACAAGAGCACATCTAAAGTGACAGCTTGCATTGAATTGAACCTCACATACTGGCTAAAGCTCAGATTTCTAACAACACCCAAATAAAGAGCAAAGAAGGCGACAAAACTAGCATATGGCATTGACCTGTAAAGGTTTAAAAGAGGAATTAGGGGTTCAAAGAGGAGCCCCATTTGTGGGTATTGAGCGAAAAGGAATCGTCCATATTGAAGAGAGTTGAGGAAAGGAAGAGTGTAAAACGGGGAGTTTTGACAGTTTCGAGAAGCTTGGGTTAACCAAACTAGTTTGGTGAGACTTATTTTAATAGTATTTTATTTAAAATCCTGGCTAAGTGTGTTTTTGCAACAAATCCCAAATCTCCGATTTTTTTTGTAACTTAAGCGAATAGAAATAGCATATTGACAAGCAAAACTGCAATAAGAACTCAATAATCCTATTGAAAAGGAAAAGGAAGGGGAAGATAAAGAGAGGGAAGAGAAAAGTGTAAGAATAATGTAGACTAACAAAAACTTCTGTATTTTTTTGTTTTTATTTCATATTATGTAGCCTTTCTGTCGATGAGTATATTCTGTCAAGTTACAGCATCACAGGCCAAACAAAACTCCGGCATAGTTATCCGGTGAGCCAATAAAGAATGTCCCCATATATCAATGAGTATACTGTAAATTTTCAACATCAAATGCCAATCACAAATCCGGCAGAGTCCTCTGGCGGTGAGCCATTAAAGCGTTCCCTTATCAATGTGAAGAATGTACGACAAGTGAGCAAACTATCTGAACCGGCCTGATGAGAAGTACCAATCCTCTCCACCCTTAACGTCGCTGCCACCTTTTCCAACCCACCAGAAAGGCCCTGGCAGAATCTTATTAAATACTTAACATCATGAAGCACCGGAAAAAACATACTGATCAACTCATAGAACTCTTCTTTGGAATCGGGTAGGTTCTTGTTAGTAAGCAACTTAAGCAAATACCCAAAATCATATGCACCCTGAAATACAATCCAGTGAACACTATCATTTAACACAGCGCCCGAAGACATTAGCAACTCACCGAAAGCCTCAGCATGAACACCCATTTCACAATTCTTTTGAAAATCTATTCCACTTTCTTTTAACAACTTAATAGACTTCTCAACTTTGCAATGTAAATTGGGGTCAAACTCGCGAAAGTTGAATTGCCATACACAATATTTAGTACTATCTGTTTCACAAGTAGGTAAATTTCCTCTTTCATCAGAAAATGTAAGTCCTAATTGAATCAAACGACAAAGATTAACATTGTTCTGAACTATCATGTAATCGGAAGTAGTACTGTCGACGTTTTGATTTCTTTGCAACAAAAAACCAGGAAACTCAGTGTCCAAGGCTATATAAGGAAAATCTTCAACGATAGCTCGAATGCGTACAAACTCCTCTTCAAGATTATGTTCCCATACTTCTTTGATGGTAATTGAATCACTCGACATTTTTGCTATGTGAAACACAAAATATACGAGTAACAGCTGAAGAAAAACCCAGCTCCACGACCAAGAACTTAAATTTGCAGACAAGAATGAAGAAAAAACCCCAAATCAATACAAGTAACGAAAACCCAGATGAATTAAACCGTAAATTAAACAATTGACTGGAATTAAACACTGTAGGAGAAAGAAAGATCTTACCTTTGGATGTGAAAGTGATTCTCTGGGGTTCTTGGAACAAGAAAGCAGACCTTTTTTTTAAGGGAAAAAGAAGAATTTTCTAGAGCATTCTTGGGATAAAGAAGCAAGGGTTTTACTTGAATTAGTGGAGTGGTGGAGTTTCTTCTTATATAGAGAAGCAAATGAAGAAACAACAGTTTCCAGATAGCAGAACTGTGAAATGTGAAAAGGCCTGCATTGTAACAGCTATGACTATGAGACTTCTTCATGCTCATTCCAAAGTTCGGAGTACCATTTGTATAAATAAGAATCCCTTCGTTACATGATTTCTTCCTCGTATAGATGGATAAAGGATCGATAGGGTAATTACTTAGAAATACATTTTGTGCGACGATCTTTCTTATTTGATAAAAAAGGATTCCATGATTCTGAACCGATCTTGCCTGGGATACCAAATTCCAAGTTTGTCTATGAAAACCGGATTTAATTATATTAGCGTCTAGAATTGATTTCTTCTGTGTAAAACTAATCAATAGAGCCTCATTGATAAGTACTACAAGATCTCATATATTGGAACCCATACTTATGGACCAGCATCCATTAATATGAAGCATTTTCTTTTCCAAGTGAAATCTCTGGGTATTTGACAAAGTAAAAAAAGTGCTTTCATTATTGTGGAATAGGAAGTCTTCGTATCTTAATGTATGTATTTAATTTATTCAGAACTATTAGAGTGAGATCCACTTTTTGGGAAATACGAGTCGAATTACTTATCCGTCGGTCTATTAGTGAACTATTTCTCCAGGGATTGTGAGATATGTTATACTAAAAATATTCACAGCAGTGAGATTTTGAAAAGAAAAAGGCCTGGAAATATGCTACAGTTCTTTGTATATACAACCACAAAAATGTTAATTCTTTTTAAATTATAATATTTAACAAAAATTTATTCTTGAATTTTTTTTTTTTTTTTTTAAATTGTAAGGCTTAGAAATCTGCGACAGTTTTCATCGTTAAGAGGGCATTGAAGGAATTCTTCAAATTCATGAGATATTTTGCTGCTGCCTATGGCTTCTGAAAGATCTTTTATTGCAACAATAAGCGGTACCTGCAGCCGTTTTAGTTAATCCATTCTTTTTGCACTTTCTTTCTTTCTCGCTCGATTGAAATAATAGTTTGAAGATGATGAATGAATGGAGATATATATATTAATATTAGCAACAAGTTTTTTTCTTGATCTAAGTCTTTTCGTAAACAAGTCAAGTATTTTCCAAATCCTAATAACATATAATTAAGAGACCAAACATTTTGATAATGACATTTCCAAAATTGAGTTATGGCTCTGTCTATGGATAAAATAAATGAAAGATACATATTTTTTGAAATGAGAGTGTTTTTTACCATTAATTTATCATTATTTTTATGTAGGTGGAGCTATAATCTGAATTTAAATAAAATTTATCGTTATTTTTTATTTTACCTGTAAAATCAAGGCAAGCAATGTGCAAGTAACCTAGTTAGAGATGTGTAAAATGTGAAAGTTCATGATAAATTAAAGAATTCGCTAGCTTCAGGTAGAGTTAATGGTTCTTATAGATGCATCAAGTGCAGCTTTTCGATACCTATCATCTTCCATCTTCTTAAGGACGTTCCTTAGAACTTTAAAGTCCAATAACCTAGTCAACGCTGATGTCATCTAAGTGTCCTTTTCTCTGATTAACTAATATAGAAATTTTTCTTTTCACCTTTGCCGTGAGCTTTCATAGCTCAGTTGGTTAGAGCACCCGTTTAGTAAGCGGGAGGTCTTGAGTTCGACTCTCAATGAAAGCATTTATTTTTTCTCTTCATAAATTATTGCACACGCCATACCTAAAAAAGGCAAATAGTTACTGGATTATTTGGAATTTTGGTTTTTTTTTCTTAAAATTCTATAATATAATCATAAAATACAACAATACTAATATAATGATTCTGAAGTTATATATATATAAAAAAAAATATTTAACCTCCATGCCACACAGTTCTAACTAATCATGAGAAAACTATAATAACAAAAGCCAAACAAGTGAAAGCTATTACAATAAAACTGGAGAAGGATGAGGATCCACAAACTATAAATAAATTAATACATTCAATTAGTGTATACCGAATTTAATTTAACTAATGTTCTGAAGGGAAGAAGAAAGGATATTACTAAATACAGAATACATAAGCATCATGCATGAAAGAAGTTACGTGATCGAAGGGGATTACGGGTTCAGGCGGCAGCGGATACATTTAGTCCCTAGCAACGCCATTCAAGCATGAAGAAAAAACGATGAAGAAAAAAGCTACCAACATTTAAAGGTTATCCAGCAAGTTATATATGTGATCCAACAGGATTACGGGTTGAATTCCCACTGAAAATAACTTGGACCGAAGAGACAGAATATTGGCTCATCTGATTAAAAAAGGCGGAACAGGACCAGAAGAGTGAGATTTTGGACAACATCCAAGAAATATGGGAGCGGTTTAAGCGCGAGCTAGGCCGGAGTATGCACGCGAAAGTTTCCTCAATTAAAAACGATGGAAATAAAGGAAAGCCAACTAAATTTGTAATCTGAAGGTTAAACCTGCAGATTGTGAAATGAGGCTAATGTTTATAACCCAAGTTCAAAAATTAACTTCAGTAAGTGCAGTTTAGGCATATACATTACATCAAAACATAATTGACAACAAATTGGACATATTTTTATAGTCTCACATTTTTCAGGTTCAGAGCATACATTTTTATTTTTTATCTTTTCTCTTCTCTAATGTAAGTAACTGACGACAATAAATCATCTATAGCAATAGAAAAAACATATGAAGAAACACAATCAAAATAAGCAGAAATAGGCCATTAAGAGACAGAAAAAATCATGTAATATTCCGTCATGCAAAGCACAATTACTAAGGAAAATGGTTGAACTGTAAATTACAGCTTACAAAGTAAATCAAAAGCATCACAAATGGACACATTATGTCTTCACAGACCTTCACAATCAGTTCCTACCAAGTGGGAGTGACCTACAAGTAAAAGTCTCCTTAAAATCAGACTTTTTTGAAGAAGTAAATATTGATGCATAGACAGCTTTGTTCGCATTAGCTGGTGCCATATCTGCTGCCTTAAACCGCTTCGCTGCCGCACCATTACTTACTCCTTTCACATTCTCAAGCTTCCCATTTCCTTCCGCTCTACCAACAACCTTCTCTACATCCTTAGCATCAACGATCCCATGCTTTTTTCCACTTAATCTAGGCAAATCCAAACCCACATTCTCTTCTCCATTAACACCCAACACCTCTTCTCCATTCTTCACCTTCTTTGTCTTCTTATCCTTCACCTTTAATCTCCCCTCCTCCATTCTCTCCCTCAAAACCGCCACCTCCTCTTCATTCCCATTTATCACAATCTTATCAGATTCCTCATATTCCTTGTAACAGACCAGACAAGCTGATGACTTTACCTCTTTCAAAGCCTTAGCACTCAAAACATGGCCACAATTCTTCAAAGCAAAAAACCTGTATTTTCCATTAAACTCCAGCCCTGTTATGGGACAATGGAACCTAGCATCACTCAATTGCCCGCCAGGAATTGGTTCCAGCTTGATGTTTATCATATCCTTTAAACCCCTTATGTATCCAAACTCCTTAGGCAACTTTTTCCCTATCAAAGCCTCTACTAACGCTTCCTTGTTGAAAACATTACCCAGTTTATCAATAACGCAAGGCTGAGTCAACGGCTCATTCGAGAGAGCGCAATTGAGCCATTTAGATAGTCTCTGCTCATTCGGATCCACCTTATCAGGCTTTTTAACAGCGTACATGTTGAGATAGCAATCGCGGGACTCAGCACCCGTAGCGCCGCCATCACCACCACCTCCAGGGAGGCGGGACTGCAGGACGAGGGTAGAAAGAGAGGAAATTTGGGGATTTGGAATAGGAGAAGAGTCATGAAGGAGTTTTCCATTGAGAGTGAAATAGAAAGAGGACAGGTTTCGATTATTGGGAAAAAGAGAGAGCTTGAGGCTATGGAGGGTTGTGACTTGGGAATGATCTAGGGTTAGGGTTTGTACTTGAGAGTTTGGGAATTGAAGAAAGATTTGTTGTGGTTTTTGCTTCATTTTCGAAGACGTCTCCTCAGGGTTTGTCAGATTTAAAGCTTCGACAGGGAAAATTGCAGAATTTAGGACTTGCAGAGAGATTTGAATAGAATAGATTTTTAAGGTTTGAGATAGCTGGAGTCACCGACTTCGTTAACGAGAAACACAACCGGACAGGATACTGTCATTTTATGTTATTTAATTTATAATAAAATTAAAATTGATACTATTTATTTAAGCGGTGGATTATGGACCGTGGATTCGAGCTGGATATTGGGCTTTGAGGCCCAGAATATAGCCCAATCTCAACTACAATATAACTTTTTATTGTCAACTTGATGCTATATCGGCCTACTCGGCAAAAGCATAACTTACAACTACATAATAAATTAGATTGAGATTTAAATACGTCAAAGTTGGAGTCAAAAGTTAAAAATTGGGGCTCTTGATAAAAAAATAAATAAATATGGGAATATAAAATTGAAGTCAAGTCCTGATTCTAAGAATTGAATTCTAATCAATGAAGTGGAAAGTAAACTTTACAGTTTAATTAACGGTTGAATTTTAAACTTATAATTATTTAAAATTCAATATTAATATAGTTTTTTTTGTCATTTTCTTCTTTTATAAATTCTTTCATCAAACCAAATTAATATATATATATATATATACTAAATATTGTAAACTTACAGATTGAGTGGCAGACGATATCTTTACTTGAAAAGAACAAGCGCTCATCAGAACAATCAAATCAATTAAGTATTAAACTGTTGAGTTACAATTATTTAACCGAGAGAAGTGTTATCAAGTAGTAGGATACAAATAAGTGTATCATGCGTGATATATAAGCAAAAACGAATCACGTGAGTTTGTACTGATTCACTTTCGAGTTGTTGAGCGACGATTGCTTCGTCTATTAAAAAAAAGGATACATGGAGTTTGTCTTATTATAAAGGGAATACTCTCTTCTTTAATATGCACCGATATATTATTATCCTATTCCTAAAAAAGTGATCGGGATATATATATATATATATATATTTCAGATAAAAATATATATAATTAATGTTAAATTTGTAATATTGTCACCTAATTAATGTTATAAAGGAAAAAAAAAATTGTCTAAAGAGACAGAGTATAGGAAGGAGTATAGCAGTAATCAAAATCCATATTTACCATGCTATTTTTGACGAGACAAAAATAACTTGAAAGCGTAAGATTAGGCTGAAATGGAATATGCCAATCTCTCTCTTTCTGTATCTACCCATTCTTGTAGAAAGCTGGTGTGGTTATTATGGTTGAGGAGTGGACCATGAAATGAAAGCTATCTCTCAACTTTCTAACTTTGGTGGGGTATTGGATTTTATGAGGTGTCCTTAAATGCCACTAATCTTGTGGCTCATTCCCCCTAAATTGGAAAGATGCTGGATAGATAGATAGATACAAGAAACTGCTACCTCCATCTGCCTTTCTTTAACATAATTTTGTGGCTGTCCATCGTTCTTTCAACTCTTGCTTCAATTCAATCTTTACGGCTGACGGAGCTAAGAATTTTCAAGAGTTAAAGAGGGATGAAATGGAAAAAAAGTTACTATTTTGAAAGATAAAATAAAAAAATTCAAAATTTTATGTGATAATTCTTTAAAAAAAAAAAAAGTTAAGGAGAGTGGGGCCACCTCTAGCTCGGTCAGTAATTTTTACGCTCCGTTTGATATAAATGAATTAAAAATATAAAATTCATTTATAAATGAATTTTATATATAATTTATTTGTAAATTTAATTTTTAGTTATATACACATATTCATAAAATTGAGTTCATAAAATTAAATTATTTATTCTTTTCATATAAATACAAAAATTTATATTTATAAATCAGCAATTCATTTATTTCAAACATCAGGTTATGAAAAGAAAAAAGGTGTAAGCAATTCATCAACCACAATGCTATTATTGCTAGACTTCGTTTTCATGTTCGAACTTTCAACAAACCTCTATTTATGCTTCAGAATTTCAGCTACTACTCTTTCTACTCTCGTACGACAGATCATTTAATAAATTTTGTATTTATTGTTAATTTTCTATCATTTTTATATTGAACTTATTTAAACAATTATATAAATTGTAAATTAGAAATTGTGAAAAAAAAAATTTAATGATTTTGATGAACTAATTACTTCCTTAAACAAAATAAATATCTTTAAATATTAATTTTACTCGTCCAATGAAATAATAAAATCTACAATTAATAATCTACAATATATATATATATATATATATATACATGAGAAGCCCATAAAGAAAGGATGATCTGATATAAGCCAGGCAAGTGAATGGACATATCTACTGTTACTGGAAGTTCCAATACTTTATGAACATCAGTAAGGTGTGGGTTAGACGTGCATGGCAATGTTGTGGGGTCCCTCCGACATGTGGGACCTATACACATTTGAAAAGAAAAAAAATATATAAAACACGTTTTTTGTTTTGGTGGCAGTTAAAGAGAGACTGCAGAACAAATAAGAAAGAAAAAAAAAAGTACGTTCATTTTGTTATTCAAAGGACGGTGCCAAAGAAAGAAAGAAAAAAGAGGAAAAGTGGATGCGTGATTAACGCGTCCACTGCGTCCCCTTCTCCTATAAAAAGGAGAAGGTTTTCCTTCGTTAATGGGTACAAAAACAAAAGTATAGAAATACATAGAGTGTATAGAAAATTTTAGAAAAAGGTTCCTAAAATTGGGAAAGAGAGAAAATAGTGAGGATTGAAATTTTGGGGTGTTTTTTTTTGTTAAACACTTAGAGTACCACTATTTTTGTAATCTTTTTTGTACCTACTATTTTTAGTAGAAGAATTATTCGGAGTTTTTGTCCCGTGAACTTAGCCCATAACAGTTGAAGGGTGAACCACGTAAATCTCGGTGTTCTTATTTTTCATCTGGCATTTACGGTAATTATTTAATTTTTACAGTGATTATTATTTCTGGTGGATTCGATCGTCAATATCCAATACGAAATTATTGGAGGTATATGTGGTAATAGTAATTTTATTTTAATTTTGCCATCGGTATTTTTTCGTGGACCCCACTCGGGATCAGTTATAATCCTAACAACTGGTATCGGAGCCTTTGGTCGGTAAATTCTGTCAAAGTTACTATTCACGTGAATAGTGAATTTCGTGAATAGTGAAATTTTGTCAGATTCAGAATTCAGCATGGCTAACGACAGGGCAATGATCAAATTGATGGATTCGAACTATTCAATGTGGAAATCCAGAATGGAGGACTACCTCAATTGCAAAAATCTGTATGATCCAATTGAAGGTGACAGTGCAAAGCCGGAAGAAATGAAAGAAAGGCAGTGGGAGAAATTAAAAAAGCAGACATTGGGTACAATACGCCAATGGATAGATGCTAGCCTGTACAACCATGTGAGAAATGAAAAAGATCCCCAAGTTCTCTGGAAGAAATTACAGAATATGTACGAGGCTACGAATGCTCAAGGAAAAGTCTTCATGATGCGTAAAGTCATGAACTTGAAGCTGTCAGAGGGACGATCAATTACACAACACCTGAACGATTTTGAAGGACTCATAACTGAGTTAGCAGTTAGCGGTATGTCCTTAGAAGACGAGATGCAAGCATGCCTACTGTTGGGATCTCTACCGGATAGCTGGGATACTCTTGTGGTATCATTGAGTAACTCAGCTCCAAATGGTGTGGTAACGATATCTATGGTAAAGAATAGACTACTTAATGAAGAACTACGAAGAAGAGATGTTGCCAGTACCAGTTCACAAGCCCTTGTTACAGAGAATAGGGGCCAGAGCAAGAGTAGAGGTCCAAGGCATGTAAAGTCAGGTGGTAGATCCAAGTCCAGAGAGATGAGAAAATGTTACCATTGCTAAGGAGGGTCATCTCAAAAGAAATTGTCGTTTACTTAAACAGGATAATGCAGACCGAAGACAGGAGAATAACATGAATACATTTGCTACAGTCTCAAGAGAAGATGGTGAGGTGACTTTAGTCACTCATGATGCAGATTGTTGTCATGTTGGAGATGCAGATACCGAGTGGATAGTAGACTTCGGTGCTTCATATCACTGTGTTCTAAAAAGGGAATACTTTTCCACTTATAAAGCAGGAGACTTTGGCACCATTAAAATGAAATAATAGTGTCTCGCAAGTGGTGAAATCGATGATATATGCATAAAGACAAGTGTCGGGTGCACATTAACACTTAAAAATGTGAGACACATTCCCGATCTTCGGTTGAACCTGTTGTCTGTGAGTGTACTGGACAAGGAATGTTATCACCATCATACAGGTGGCGGTAATTGGAAACTCACCAAAGGGTCTTTGGTGATGGTGAGAGGAAAATTATGTTGCTCACTATATAAGACGCACGCAATAATATGTGCGGGTCAACTAAATACAGTTGCAGATGATGCTTCACCAAATTTGTGGCATAGGCGGCTGGCGCACGTTAGTGAGAAAGGGTTGAACATGTTGGCTAAGAAGTCCCTCATACCATTAGCCAAAGGTAAAATAAACCCTTGTGATTATTGTTTATTTGGGAAGCAACATCGAGTCTCATTTTTGAAAAGCTCTAGAAAGAGAGACAACAAGTTGGAGTTGGTACACTCTGACGTATGTGGTCCTATGGAAGTAGAATCACTTGGAGAAAGTAGATATTTTCTTACCTTCATTGATGATTTCTCGCAAAAAACATGGATTTATTTGTGGGATCCCTCCGACATGTGGGACCCACACACATTTGAAAAGAAAAAAAATATATAAAACACGTTTTTTGTTTTGGTGGCAGTCAAAGAGAGACTGCCGATCAAATAAGAAAGAAAGAAAAAAAAGCACGTTCATTTTGTTATTCAAAGGACGGTGCCAAAGAAAGAAAGAAAAAAAGGAAAAGTGGACGCGTGATTAATGCGTCCACTGCATCCCTGTAACACCCCTTCCCGGTCCACCCGTAAACCCGAATGAACCGAGTCGAGATGTTACAAAACTGGTTGACTGTATGGTCTGATATGCTGAAAACATACTGTATATTGAATATAATAACATGCTGGTACTGTTTCCAAAAATAATGTAATTTACAAAACATGATACAAGTTTACAAAATGAAATGGGCCCAACTGTGTGCCCTGTACATGCCATAAAAAGAAAAACAAAATGAGTTTCTACCCTGAAGACCGAGTCTTCTACAGATGAACTGCAGCAGTTGTACGCGGACTCTCTATGGACCAGTCTCAAAACCTGCGAGTTAAACAGGTAACTCGCTGAGCAAATAATGCTCAGTGGATATCTCAACAAATAAAGAAACAATTAAACACATACATATATAGAAAGAACCATGGAAATATATATGGCACATATAGGCTCACACATTATGATACTTTCATGATATCTTGATTGTCTTTTGTACTGTTTATAATCCTGTATAATTCATGAAATGTTATGTCAAGATATCTGAATGGCTCCATAAGGTTATAGTGAAACCGAAGTGATAAGATAAACTGTATGAAACTGGGTGAAACTGTATGCTATAGGCCCCGAACCGGATTCGCCTATGCCAATATTGTCCGTTTTGGTGCCCCTAACCGGATTCGCACCGCACGGTTTAATCATATCCACTCAACGGCCTGTAGCCGGAGTTCCAAACTGTATGGGGCGCAGATCTGCTATTCTATGTCGCGACATAGCCTTATCTACATGGTTTCTACCCAACCTCAATGGAGCTTCATATTAGCATATCAACAATGTAACACAATAGCACATAAATGGTTTTGCAACTTCATAGTTCATCCTATTGATTTGATTTCACACCATCTAAATGCTTACATGTTGTTTGAATCCATGTTCTTATGTTGTATTTTTGTTGTAAAATGATTGGATGCATGCATGTTGAGCAAAGGAATGTAATTGTATAGAAAAAGAAGTCCAAAATGCATGAAAACACAAGTCGCGAGCGCGCAGGGAAAAGTCGCGAGCGCGAGATGCTTCCCAGGGAGAAGTCGCGACCGCGTCTTCAAACCTCGCGAGCGCGAGAAGTGCAATCGAGAGTCAGAGAGGTTTCTGGCTCAAGTCGCGACCGCGCAGCACAAGTCGCGAGCGCGAGATGAAGTCGCGAGCGCGCTTGTGTGATTCGCGAGCGCGAGATGCGCACACTGAGAGTCAGAGAGCTTCTGGCCAAACTCGCGACCGCGCATGTGATCCTCGCGAGCGCGAGTTGTGCAATTGAGAGTCAGAGAGCTACCTGACTCAAGTCGCGAGCGCGCAATAGGAAATCGCGAGCGCGACTTGCTTTCCAGTATGCGCGAGCGCGCGACGTGATTCTGTGCAGTCTGTATTCTTTTGGCCATAACTCTCAATATACAACTTCAAATTGAATGATTCAAAAGCCCATGTAAAGATAACACAGAAAGGAACAAATAACTCTTCTATGACAATTCCTAATTCCATCATTATATGGGTTCAAAATCAAGATGAAGTTGCTGGTAATATTTCCAGCAAACTCTGTTTCCGCCTCATATGTTCATCCCCTGTTTTCACATCATTTCCAGTACTTCCACCCAACAACAAGCAACATATCATCTCATTGGCAACACACCACACAAGTTTTCATGCAAAGAACATGGAAAATAACAAGAGATATCAAACCTGTCTTGCCACAAAGCTGGGGCTCTGTTTTAACTTCTCTTTTCTGCTACCTTTGAACTTCCTTCTCCTATATACAAGAATTCTCATAACTCATCTCCAATATAACTCAATTAAAGAGTGAATAACATATAACTTCAAGGAATTCTACTTACTTGGAGTGGACTTAGTGCTTAACGTGCATGAAACTTGCAAGGAAACGGGAGGGAAAGTAAGAAGAGAATATGAAAATGGGAAAGTGAGCTGATAAGAACGGGTAGTCTCTAGAAGCAATGACTTGGCTGTGTAAACTCTCTAATTGGTACCTCAAGTGTACAAAGACACAACTTACTACCCAAGCTATATGTTTGGAGGCAAACAAGTCCTAAACTTTCCATGCAAATAAGTCCACTTATCATCTCATGCTACCCGAACCGGGTTTGGTTCAACCCGACTCAACTCAAGAGGATGTTACAATCCCCTTCTCCTATAAAAAGGAGAAGGTTTTCCTTCATTAATGGGTACAAAAACAAAAGCATAGAAATACTTAGAGTGTATAGAAAATTTTAGAAAAGAGTTTCTAAAATTGAGAAAGAGAGAAAATAGTGAGGATTGAAATTTTGGGGTGTTCTTTTTGTTAAACACTTAGAGTACCACTATTTTTGTAATCTCTTTTGTACCTACTATTTTTAGTAGAAGAATTATTCGGAGTTTTTGTCCCGTGGACGTAGCCCATAACAGTTGAAGGGTGAACCACGTAAATCTCGGTGTTCTTATTTTTCATCTGGCATTTACGGTAATTATTTAAATTTTACCGTGATTATTATTTCTGGTGGATTCGATCGTCAATATCCAATACGAAATTATTGGAGGTATATGTGGTAATAGTAATTTTATTTTACTTTTACCACCGGTATTTTTTCGTGGGCCCCACTCGGGATCATTTATAATCCTATCGATCAAGTGGTTGATTGATTTTATAGTTGGAAATTTGTGTCAACCCTCCATGCCAATTGGAAAGCTGTGATACATAAATAACTTTATTTTATTATTTTCAATCTCCTTGAATTTTTATTGTCTCATTTTTTAATAAATAAATAAAAAACAATCAAACAAGGGTAGTTAGAGAGGTACCCACGTGTAACGAATAGGGAGAAAACGAGTCTAACGGACTCTATAATTTCCTAACCGTATACAGCATGGGCAACCAAGTAGATTCCAATGAAGATAAAAAAAAAAAAAAAAAAAAAAGGAACATAACAGTATAAAACGACAACACAAGTGACGATTAAACGCAAAACTTGGCACGCTTTGAACCACCTAACCTACTAATTCTTTATTCTGAACCTCAAGTAGCTACCCCGGTCCCAAATCGTGGCTACTGGCTCACCTTCTCCTTATATATATGCACATTGCCAAACTCACACCACACACTTGCTCTTTGTTACTCTTGAATTCTTTACTGATTCTTGGCTCTCTTGAGGAGAGAAGAGGACTCCATTGTTACTGGAATTTGGATCAGTTTGATTTTTTTTGATAGTAAATGGCTGGAACTGGAGTTTTTGCAGAGATCTTGGATGGAGATAATGTGTACAAGTATTATGCTGATGGAGAATGGAAGAAATGTTCTTCTGGGAAGAGTGTTTCCATTGTTAATCCTACTACAAGAAAGACTCAGTATAAGGTTCAGGGTAAGTTTTATCTCTTGTTTAGTGCTTTTTTTTTTTGGATTAATGGAAGCATTTGATTGTGATTAGTTTGGGTTTAAGACTTTTGATTGTAAGATACTGTATGTTGTTTTAACTTGATTAACTATTTTGAAGCTTTTAATTTATGATTTGTGATCAATGTTTTCAACATACTAACAGCTTGCAGCCAAGAAGAGGTTAACAAGGTGATGGAATTAGCAAAAAGTGCACAAAAAGCATGGGCAAGAACTCCTCTTTGGAAAAGGGCAGAGCTACTTCACAAAGCAGCTGCTGTATTGAAAGAGCACAAGGCACCAATTGCTGAGTGCTTAGTTAAAGAAATTGCAAAACCAGCTAAAGATGCAGTCACTGAAGTATGTTCATATACATGTATACTTATTTTCTTTATTATTAGTAGCTGAATACTTGATTATGCATTAATAATGAAGAGAATTTTTTATTTTTTTGAATTTTATTTAAGGTTGTGAGATCTGGGGATCTTGTTTCCTACACTGCAGAAGAGGGGGTAAGGATTCTTGGAGAGGGGAAGTTTTTGGTCTCTGATAGTTTTCCTGGAAATGAGAGGACAAAGTACTGCCTTACTTCCAAGGTATAATTTACTTTTAATTTCTATTTTCTATTCACTATTATAAGCAACAACTTTAGTTTCTTTTTATTTTATCGTATAAATTTCTAGTTATGACTTATGAGGGTGACTTGGCATTTTCTATTGATGATGAAACTTTCTTTAACAGACAAGTGGCATTTAATAATATAAATAGTAGAATAAGATAAAAAATTCTGATGTTTGGTCAATATGCCAAATGACACTGTTTGTTTATGTATTGCTTATGTAGTTTTTATGTATTGCCATTGCATACAAAAATTGCAGATCCCACTTGGAGTAATTTTAGCTATTCCACCCTTTAACTATCCTGTCAATCTTGCTGTCTCAAAGATTGCTCCTGCATTAATTGCTGGAAACTCCCTTGTCCTTAAACCTCCAACTCAGGTATTTTATCAACCCCATAATTTATCTTATAAAGGGTCTTTTTTCCCCATAAATAGCATAACTAGCTACCTTGATTTTCAGGGTGCTGTCTCTTGCTTGCATATGGTACATTGCTTTCACTTGGCCGGTTTTCCTAAAGGCCTAATCAGTTGTGTAACTGGTAAAGGCTCTGAGATTGGTGATTTCCTTACTATGCATCCTGGAGTCAATTGTATAAGGTAAATAATTCTTCTTTAACCATATATAATACATCCATCCTTTATATAATTGGTAATTCCTAATAATTTCAACTCTTTGGTTGCCATGTCATCAGCTTTACCGGCGGAGACACTGGCATTGCTATTTCGAAAAAGGCAGGTATGATCCCTCTTCAAATGGAGTTGGGAGGAAAAGATGCCTGCATTGTGCTTGAGGATGCTGACCTTGATTTAGTAGCTGCAAATATTATTAAAGGAGGCTTTTCTTATAGGTGACTGCAAATTTTACTTTTGTTAAGATTGAACTTGATGCAGAAATTGTTACTGTTTTAGTGGAAGAAGTACAAATTAACAATTGTATGTTGTTTTACTTATAATCCTTACCTGGTAAAACTTTTACCAATAAAAGTTCTTGTTCTGAATCGAAACATTCCTTATTTTGTTGACTTGTAAAACAGTGGTCAAAGATGCACAGCAATTAAGGTTGTCTTGGTGATGGAATCTGTGGCTGATGCTTTGGTGGAGAAGGTGAAAGCCAGAGTTGCTAAATTACGAGTTGGGCCACCGGAGGATGATTGTGATATTACTCCAGTAGTTACAGAATCCTCTGCTAATTTCATTGAAGGACTAGTTTTGGATGCCAAAGAGAAAGGAGCAACATTTTGTCAAGAGTATAAGAGAGAGGGTAACCTCATTTGGCCTCTGTTGTTAGATAATGTAAGGCCTGATATGAGGATTGCATGGGAAGAGCCATTTGGACCAGTTTTGCCAGTTATAAGAATTAATTCTGTTGAAGAAGGAATTCACCATTGCAATGCTAGCAATTTTGGGCTTCAGGTATATAATCTGTCATCCTCCTTTGTTGGAATTGCTTTTTCATCATTAAGACATATCCCAATAGTAAAAACTTAAGATACCTGTCAATAGGTTTTAGGTTTAAACAAAAACTGTATTTTTGGTTACACCTAAAAGCATATTATATAATGCACTTAACATGTTTGGTGCTAATACTTGCTATTGAAAAACAGGGTTGTGTATTTACAAAAGACATCAACAAAGCTGTGCTAATTAGTGATGCAATGGAGACCGGCACAGTTCAAATCAACTCGGCACCAGCTCGCGGGCCTGATCATTTTCCTTTCCAGGTAAATTACCTGCACATTTCGTTTGGTTCACAGAATAACAAGGACTGAAATAATTTTTTAGAATGTTCGATAATTTTTCAAAAGAATCATTTCTTCAGTCTTAACATCCTGTTTCGCTTCAAATATACTGTTTCAAGAACTAATTTAACAAACAATTTTTTCGTTTATAGGGTTTGAAGGATAGTGGAATTGGATCACAAGGCATCACCAACAGCATTAACATGATGACCAAGGTCAAGACCACTGTTATCAACTTACCAACCCCTTCTTACACTATGGGTTAGTATCATCTATCAGACATAGAGAACCAATGATCACCACTATTTCAGTTGGGTATTAATTACTTAGTAAATTTGCAGACAATTTTGTGTTCGGACTTGTATTATGGAATATCTTCTTCATCAATCATTATTAAGAGTACATTTTCTAATTAAGTTCATAAAACTTACTCCTTAAATGTGTTGTATATATAAGTTGTATTATGACTAGTAGAACAATCTAAGTGTTGTAATTCAATATGAAGCATATTGTTATACAATATTCCCTTGGAAGCGATGATCTTTGTGCTCCCATTCAGAATTTTTCTGCATGCAAAGATAGAAAGGGAGATAAAATTATCAAATGAAGTCTGTTTGTTTGTTTGTTTGTTTGTTATGTGGTTTGGTTTTGGCAGCCCTGTAGACCCTTTTGTTTCTCATGCCTCTTCAGGATTCTCTTTTAAAAGTAAAATTTGAAGAGAAGCAAAAGGGCAACAAAAAGGGAGATAAGGTAAAAAGCACTTCTTTTCCTTGGCATTCTCTGAGGAAGTTCTACTTTCAGAATTTCTATTTATCTTTCCTACTTTATCATCTGTTTCTCTTTGGATCACTTAGAGCAGGATATTTTTTTTTTTTCTATTTTTCACTTTTTATTGATAAACTTTTGTCTTTCGGAAATTCAGTATATCAATCGAACACATTCGAGGCATACTTACCGAGTCTCTTTGAAGTTGCTATCCAGAAATTTTATTTTTTGGAATGTGAAGCTCCTAGAAAATAAGTCATCTTGAACGTAATAAGGCTATAATATCTTGAATGTATTTGTTATGATAATAAATTTAAAAACGACAATTATCTGACGCAAACTATACCTTAGTTAAATACAGAGGGTTTACCAACCCCCGGTTATCGAAGTAAATAATGAGATTTTAAATAAAGATTTAAAAATTTTAACTACCAAATAAGGTGCAATTCCGTCGTTAAAATACCCACCACAAGGTTAAAAGTGCAGCTCCGTTTGTAAATATGGCGTTTGCCGACCAATTTTCATAGTTAAATTTTTTTGGCAGAATATTGATTTTTTGACTGAGGTTATTGACGAAAAACTTAGGGATTTTAAATAGCACGCTCAAATGCAAAGAGATAAGACCCACGAAAAACTGGATTTCTATCTTCGTTCAAAAAATAAATTAAAGGAAAATATTTTCTGGTTAAAGAAAAATTTAATCCTTTTTAAGGAAAATAAATTTTCATTCTCAAGAGCGTGAAATATTTTCCGAATTTCGATAAATTTATTATAATCTTATAAATTTATTTTTTTTTTAATTTATTAATTATCGATAGTTATTACCACCACCAACAGACACCACTATTGGTAACCGGCGACTTTCATATTTTTTTTTCATTATTCTCATATTTAATAATAAAATTTTTTTAAAATATGAAATTTATATTATTTTTATTTTTATGGTCTTGTGATTTAAATATTTTAATACCTTTAACTAATTTTTAAAATTGTACTAAACAATAGAAAATAAATTATTTTTTAGAAACAAACGTAGCCTAAATCTTTAAGTTTTTCTTTGTTTTATAGTCGAGATTAAAGCTAAATAAGTATTTAAAAATATCTTTAATTTATTAATTAAAATATAATTATATTTAAAGTTTTAACAATTAGCACTTAAACCAATTAGTTAAAAATATTAAAATGTAGTAGCAGTAAAAGTTTTATATTTTTAATTTTTCCAATAGAATCAAGTATTTCTAGTTTTCCCACCAGTATTGTCTCGACTTTGCAAATTCAAATATATCTTATGCAGCATCAAAAAGAATAAATCAGAAAGGAAACTTTATGTATACCTTTTGGTTCTGCGTCTACTTGTACAATAGACATGGCAGAACCTATCTAACGTAAGCGGAAGGAAGGAAGGAAAGAACCAATTACACCACCGAAAACGACATGCGGTCTTGCTCCCATAGGTTAAAAACCCTTGCGGACTCCAAATTCACTTTTAACTGTAGTAAAATACACTAGCTGGGATCTGAATTTCGTCTTGCGGTCGCCGTCGTCTGCCGATTTATTCTCCTATTTTAAATCGCTTCATCATAAATGAAATCACCCTAACACTCTACATAGCTAACGCTACTCTCTTGGAGAACAAACTGGTATACTATATATATATATATATATATAATTTTGAATTTCCATTCTATGTTTCTATTTACTCATTTCTTTCTATATTTTTTTTTTATTTTTTAAATGTTTTTAAAAAATTTTATAAACATGCCTATTGTGATGTGTTTGGCTGCTTAGAAACTGTGCTTAACAGGAAGGGAAAAACGATTCTTAATTGTCAAAAATAATCAAGGATTTGAAATTTTTTTGATTACTTGAAGGACAAGAAAGAGTTTACTCTATTGACTTGTTTGGGGCAAATTTATTACCTAAAAACGCAGTCTGGTATTTGGCTTAAGTTTGCCTAAAAACATACTCTCAGCTTTGGCTTACTTCTATAGGCAACCAAACGGCCCTGTTACGGTTTTGGATTTTTTTTTTTTTTTCTATTAGTTTGTTGGAAGACATGGCAATGGCAATGGAGGTAAAGGAGCTGGAAAAGGAAGAGACAGAGAAAGAGGACAAAGAGCTAGCAGAGGATCTTTTGGCAACTGGAAATGCGCTTCTTTCACCTCCGTCCTCTGTTGAACAACTTTTTCCTCTGCTGGAAGTAAATTCCTTCTCTTTTAGTTCTATATATATATATATATATTCTATTTTTTGATTGCTAAATGCTAATTGAACAGTGTCAAAGTATCCTATGTTGTTATCCTTTTAGATGGTGTTGTGAATGCATTTTATTGTTTCATGCCCTTAACTTTCTGAGTTTCTTTTACCTTCCCTTTCATTTCTTAGAAACTTGAGAATCTTTTATTGGGATTGAAGCAATCGCCAGCCATCTCTTTGCAAATGGCATTGAACCCTGCAATGAAGGCATTGACAACTAAAGAGTTTTTGAATCATTTACATTTGGATGTGAAAGTTTGTGTTGCATCATGCATCAGTGAGATTCTGAGAATCACGGCACCAGATGCTCCTTACAGTGATGAACTTATGAAGGTATTCAAAGCAAAATAGCATATTGTGGCTCAGCTTTTTGAAAAACTTTGCTCACAGCAATTTTACTTGGCATAATCTTGCCACTATTATATAAGTGTTTGCTAAACCTTTTTTTTTTTTTAATCATTTGATTGCTCAATAGGACGTATTTAAGCTGATTGTAGCAGCATTTGATAATATATGTGATATTTCAAGCCATTTGTACAAGAGAAGAGTTTCCATTCTCGAAACCTTCACAAAGGTCAGGTTGTGGGTTCTGATGCTGGATCTTGAATGCGATTTGTTGATTTTGGAGATGTTTGACAATTTTCTAAGAAACATAAGGTGAGATATTAAGGTTTTATTTATTTATTTTTCCCCTTTTGTTTGGTATAACATGAGCATTCGGATTTATGGTCGACATTTTAGGCTATAGATATGTTTTGGCTCATAAAAAAGTTTATTTATTTGATGATGCATTTTACTCCTTTTTGCAGCAAATGGCCTCTATGGTTTGCAATTTTTTTACTGATGGCTTAAGTTATGTGATTGAATTTATGGTCAATGCTTTTCTTTTGAAATAAGAGCATATTCTTAAATTTTTTTTCAATCAATTTTTTTTTCTTATACCACTATTTGTGAAACATGATGCTGTTTGAAACTCCTGAAATACATTTCTCCATTGCAAACTTTGTCTCCGCTTGAATTTACTCCTCGTGGATGATGTAAGATGGCGTATATGCAAGCTATTGGTTGCCAAAGAAATTTTGTTCACCTCACTAATAGATAAACTTAGTTAAATGATTAATTATGCGGTGTCTTGTTACTCACCATTTTAGAGAGAGAACGAATTGATGGTTCATAATATGTTTAATTCGATATGTCATTGGTTGAATTGAATGTGGAAAACTTTTAGGGAAAACCATCCTGATGTTGTCTTTATGTCTATGGGATTCATTATGATCATGGTCTTGGAGGATATTGAAGAGATACCATCAGAGCTTCTATCCTCCCTTTTGGGAAGTGCAAGGAAGGGAAACCAGGTGAAACTTGTTCACATAACCAGTCTTTTATTAATCATATATTGATTATGTTCTTAATTACTAGATAGAGTTTTGCTATAGTTTTTCTGCTCTCCAGAATGTTCTACCTATTGCACGGAAGTTAGCTGAGAGAGTAATTGAAAATTGCGCTTTGAAGCTTGCACCATACATGCATCAAGCAGTGCAATTTGCAGGCTTTCCTTTGGACAATTATGGTAAAATTGTTGCTTACATATGTGCACAAAAATCTGAGACTGTGGAGCTTCGAATTCTTGCTTCTCAAGATAACAGTACTAAGAAGCATCTGGTATGCATGTCGCTGTGGTTTGGTACATATTTTTTTTCATGGTTCATACTTGTGATTCATTTAGTAATTATTTTTTCAAATGATACTCTGCCATGGTTTTATGTCGAATTATTCATGACGTTTTAAACTCTATGCAATTTAACTTTCTAGCCTAAGAAAAAGAGAGGTAGTTCTTCTGTAGACCAATCTTCCAAGTTGGGACATATTGATTCTCAACATCATAAAAATATCATGGAAATTTCTAATCAAACAGTTCGGGAAAATGGGTACAAGTTATGTGCAATGAAGCAGACTGGTAAAATACTGCGAGGGAATGACAGAAGGAATTATAGAACAAATTTAATTAGACAGTTTTCCTCTAAGGTGCCACTTTATTTTAATGAGTGTTGTTTTGATGCTCTGATGATGGTATTTTGGATGATCACAATGAGCTTACTGCATGGTGAACTGTGCAGAAAATGTTTCAATCAGCTAAATGTAATACACAGTCAGTCAAGAAAAACAATGCCATGGTGAGAACTCCAATAAAGAAATCCATGATGAAGGATACTCCCAGGAAAAAAAGGGTAAAAATTCTTTGTAATATTCGTTGTATTCTTGTCTGGTAATATTTCACTATGGAAGTGAGTTAAGTTAATCAATATGACAGTAAACATGGATATTTTTTACCTGATATTCGTGAAAATACATGATTTTAATTATACTTGAGTGGACAAATCAAAATAGAAGAAATTATCGGATGATTTTATGTATTTTGGGGCAAATCAATATCTTTTTAAATTGTTCATTTCTGTTACATTTCAGATATGCGTAGCTCCAGATAACAATAAGAATTTTGGTGAAGATTTGTTCAGATCCAGGATCAGAGTCCCGTGTTCAAATGAGCAGATGTAAGTATGCTATATATATTTCTTCTGTCAATTACTATCGGCAAAGATTCAGTATTTGGTTTACATCACATTGCTTTTCGAGTGGTTTTCACCCTGGCTCTTCTTTTCTAGGCTTTAGTAGATGGTTAATACATCTGATTTTATGTGATGATCAAAACTGTTCCCTTTAAACTGGCTTTATAGTGGCAATCAGTATAGGATTATCATTTGCAATTTAATGTTTGGAAGTGTCTTGTTTGACTGTTTAGGGAGGGTTAACAAACCCATGTGTGTGGAAATTGGACAATTTTAAAATGGATATTCGGAAACTTTTATATGGAGTTACATTTATGTAGGTAGTGGAGGAGGTAATGCAAGACAGAGCTTCACCTCGAATTAAGATTTTGTAAGTAGCCAACAAGACTTTTGGTAAGAGGTATTGAGAGTTAGGATGGCAAATTATCATTTAGTCAATAATGCTGAAACAAAAATTTGTGCTCTTTTATCAACAGTATTCGCTGAAAAACTCTAACAGTGTCTTTGCTCATTACTTGAATTAATAAATTAAGCTCGAGAAAGGGGCATGTTTAGATTGATGAGAACTATTGTCAGAATTATTAGCTAACATCTCCTTTGAAACATCAGATGCCACAGCCTTACTTAATCTTTGTGTTTCTTCATTCTGTCGTTCTAGAATAGTCCGCTGTTAGTGGGCTGTGTGAACCATAACTAATATCTTGTTTTGTTGATTTTTTTTTTTAAGGCAAGAAAAGAAGAAACCAGAAATCAATCCTTGTTCCGTAGCTGGTAAAACAATGTAAGATTATGCCTCAAATCCATGAGCTGCTACTTATGTCTTATACTTTGGTGTTTTTGCTCGTATGGAGCCGTGAATGGCAACGTAACTTTATAGGAAAGAAGGTACTCCAATAAGGGAATTCGATGCCGAGGTTCCAGAATCTGGCATTGACAGCCCCAGAAGTGTTGAAAACGTATTTAAATCAGAAAATAAAACTCTAAAAGACATGGGAAACACAGAACAGAACAGTGCTGTTGAATCAAAGGATGGAAGTGACCGAAGTTGTAGTGAATCAAAAGAGTCCGCTGTCAAGGCTGCTATAAAGATGAAAGATGACTCACTTGAGCCTAGAACCACAGAAAACAAAGATCCACCCAAAATGGCTTTGGAAGAGGGTAAAAATGAAAATGGGGTAAAAAACAATGTGGCAACAAATCTAATGCTACTGAAAGATTTGGTTCCTCCAAAGTTGAAGAAACCAAGGACACCCAGAAGAGTAAAAGATCAACCAGATTATTCAGGGTCAAGATGACCTGGAACAAGAAGAGCAAAACAGCAGCAGAAAGGTCAGTGGCGAAGTAATTTAATCCTTAACATTTTGAAAATAATTTTGTCGAATCAGGTTTTGATGTTACACATCTTTCTGACTTAGTGCCCAAAGTAGTCGCTTTTAGATAGGCCAAAACATATCAAGCTTAGGCCTAGGTCTTATCAGGCCAAAACTTAGTGTTTTTAAAGATTGTCATTCTACAAATCTTTGGCCCATTGTTACTTATTTGGTGCATAACTTGAAATTCACTTGCTCATCTCTTAGCCCATTTCTATAGAACAAAACATATGCATTGACCGTACTGCACTTAACCGCATTATGATTGGCTAATTTAGTAAACTTAGAACCAAAACCAAAAACTACTACCTTTTTATTTCTTTTATCTTATTTGGGAAGATCTAGAAAGAAAATGTCGTTATAGAATCGATATATAGGTTTATATTATAAAATTCATACCTAATCCTTGTTATCAATCCGATGCTTTCTCTGATCCCAACTTGTTTTATTATATTATTATGTTATACTCCATTGTTTAACATCTCTAATGTAGGTTTAAACTTTAAGGCATAGTTTTGTAATCTTTAAAGTTGTACATATGCTTATAGTGTATATACATAGGAAGTCAATTTGTGGAACCCATTTAGGTGACCATGTCAAACTGGAACCCATGCGAGTTCTTTTGATTTTTATCTACCCAATTGCTCTGCAAACCCATCTTTCTTTCTGTGGGTTTCAAAAGGCTCTTTTAAAATTATAGGAATAATTTTTATGAGCTTTATAGTTTTAATTGTTTCTTAAATGAACTTCTCATCCTTCTTTTGTCTTCTTTTCCTTTCCACGTATTCTATTCTTTCTTTTAATACACACACACACACAAAGACATATAAATATTCATTAAGATTTTTTCTTTTGTGCATATGATAAAAAGATTGTGATAATCTTTAGCTTGATTACAATTATTAAGTGGGACTTCCAGGTTGTGTACTTTATGGAATTAGCTGCTCTGGTTTTAGCCCCACACCAAATTCTTCTCTCATCGTCTTTGTTTTTTTAATTGATACCCTTCTTAGAAGGATACAACCTAGAGTTGACTAAACTATTACTTATTTGATTTAATACTATCTAATAGGATGGGTAAGCATTTGGTGCTTTTCCTCTACCAAAGATCCACTTGTATTATTTTGAGTACTGATCAGGAGTTTCGAACTTGAATCTATTGACAGACCGTATATATAATTACTATTAGAATATGTGTTGGTATGCGATCACCCGTATTATTTTGGTGGCAATGGAAAATATTAGAAGATTTGTGAAAATTTTCTAATGTCGAATTTTTTTATCTATTTTTGATAAATTTTGATCGACAAGGAAAGCACACATAGTATGAGTGGCAATGTAAAATTATATTAGGGAAGTGTTTATAAAATGATTATTAAAATATGTGCTAACTTGTCATATTTATTGATATGATGTTAAAGTAATGGTAAAGTGTTGGGACATAGCGTTTCCCTATTGGAATTTCGCTTGTGAAGATATGAGAAGAAATAATAGCATTTTTATCAAAGGACAAATTGACAGTTATTAGAGAGAGACTTGATATGAAGGATTAATGTTTTCTATTTTTAAAATATAGGTTTCTCTTTACAAATACAGAAGGGTCTGATTCCTACTCATGACAAAGAAATGATATTTAGATGCCAATTCTGATTCCATCTCTGCCCTTATTTGGAGTTGGCATAGAATTGTCTTTGGGATGATTGATTGACTAAAATGGAATTAAATTTTAAGATCTAAGTCCTTTTTTTTTTTTTTTTTTTTTTGCTCTTTTTTCATTTTCCTCTTTTTAAGACTATTACCAATTCTTTGATAAAAATAAATGCATGAGGCAGAATTGATGCTAGTAGAAGAGAATTTCATTTTTTTTTTTTACATGATAATGATGGAGATATTATATGATAGATTAGCATTTATAATGTCAATTTCAAGCTTGAGATTATCTTCTAACAGTCTTGATAGATTAGCTATCCTTATAAAAGGACCCTTTGAAAGAAGATAATCATGTTTATGACTTTGTTAATGTATATATGTTGTTTATTGGGTGGATTGAGGTGTAAAGAGAGCCCTATCATTAGAAAAGTTAGAGTTGTGATAGGTACAAGATAAGGACTTATACCTACAAATACAATATTTACATAGAGCTATTTCTAATATGTCCATATCATGAAACAGTTCATATTACCTATTATTTTTTATGGAAAAATCTTTGGTTTTTGCAAAAGATTTCAAAAACTGAATATTTGGTTTTTGCAAATATAAAATAGAATGATTATTTGGGTATTAACCTATGGTGACAAGAATATCATATGTAAGCCATCTTGCTCACATTCCAAACATGTGGACTCTAATCATGTCTTAAATAAAATGTAAGTAGAGAACTTATGCTAATCCTATTTAACTACTTAATACTCTCTAGTATCTGCCTTTATTCCTATTTAGAATTCTTCATATAACTAATTGAATAAAGAAGGAAAAAGCATAAACTTTGAAGTACCATCAATCTTTAAGGGTCCAAAGGACATGTCAAAAATGATTTGCCTATCATCAATTTCATCTCTTTATGATTATTTTTTTCTATATATCTAGATATTTTCTCACCATTTTGTACCATTGAGCACTACTCTCAAAACACTTTCTTTACAATATTGCATTCACTTCCTTTTTATATAAAGGGTGTTACATTCTAAATTCATCTTAATGCAAATTTGTTTAGAAAAACAACTTTAAACAAATAAAATCATCCTTATATATATTATAGCTATTATGAAATGTGTATATATGTGCATATAATTTTACTAAATAGATCACTGGGAAGAATTCTCAATTGAATAATTTTTTACTTTGCTATATATATGTATAAGGTACACTTTAATTCTTAAATGGCATACATTAATTTATTTGGAGTAATGGTTATTAATGACCATGATTATAACAAGTCTTGTTTTCATGTTCCTATGAGTATGCAAAACCAAGAATATCCCCATGTCTTCATCCTTGTCTGAACAAGCTTTACCATTCAAGATTTTATATATATATATATATACATATATATAAAAAAGGAAATTAGTTGCATACATGAATAGTTATCTTAGGATCTGCTCGGCAACCACGCTTACATTGTTCAATAACGGAGTATATAAAATAACTTTTAATGAATAAGATAGCGTTTATTAAAACGTCATCACACTTAACGTTTGGCGTTTTACATTTTTTTACAGTCCTGTCCTTATTTTAAAACATTTTTATTATGTCAATTGCCTTTTTTTTTTTTTTTTTTTTTAATTCAACAATGAATCAATTTGCTTTAAATCGGTGTATAAATAGCTAACAACTCTAATATTAAATAATTATCGGTTGCTAAAATATGTAATAGTGCCGAAAAGACTCTTAGACACTATAACAACATGTTTTTCTACTACATGTAAATTAGATGCAATTTTAAAATCTAATGATTAATAAGCTCATTCTTATATAAAATTGATTGAGCTTATGATAATTAAAACTTCTTTATTGTTTTCTAGATACAAAATTTCTCAAATTTATTAAACCAACTTTAAAGATTCTATACTACATTAACTTAAAGATATGATACAATGAATATGGTTTTGAACAACTAAGATAACATCCAATCTAAACATATTTGTACTAATGCTAGTCTTGGTCGTAGTTTCAGCAAACAAATACCAAACACAAATATGAAAAACAATTTGCAAAAACATATATTTATAATTATTGTGGACCAATCTTGCATTTAAGAATTAGATATTCAGTAGAATTATGATCCATGCTTAGGTATTATTGTTATGTTAAACGCATTTTATTTTTTTAAAATATATATATTTTCCTTCGGATGGAGATGTCTTAGCTATATAATAATATTCTCACTTTGTTTTTATTTTTTATTTTATTAAAAAAGATGTGTTGGAACTTAAAAAACAATGTATATATATTAATTATTATCTTATATTTTCATTAATTCTAGTACCATTTGTTCCGATCATCAAGAGATAATTTTTCATCGGTAAGTCTATGCAGGTTTATTTTATATTTTCATCAATTCTAATACCATTTGTTCCAATCATCAACAGAGAATTTTCATCGATAATAATTTAAATGCAAATAAATATATATATATATATATATATATATATATATATATATATATATATAAATATAAATTTAAACAATATATAATTATGCATGCACTAAGTTAAAGGAATTCAAGTTGGACTAAATTAAAACAATTATTTGACTAATTAAGATTAATTATAACTCTCTTGTTGGTAAAAAACAGATAACTAAATGTCTAAATATTTATAAATAATTATATATATTAAATTAAAATGAGAATATTATAACGATAAGAGCACATCAGAAATTTAAAAAAAAAAAAAAAAAAAAAAAAAAAAAAAAAAAAAAAAAACAAACGTAGAGCAGCATGAAAAGAAATAAAAATATTTTGGCAAGTGGCGGCTAAATAAGAGTGGTGAGCAAAATCCTATTTGCAGAGGTAGGGTAAGGATCTAACTCGCCTTTTCGGACGGACACGTAATGAGTATAGGTTTATTTTTTGAATGATTAGGTAAGAGGAGATTTGTGATTATGATTTGTTTAGTTGTGATTATGGTGTTAATTGCAATATTTTAGATTTTACGGTCTGTTCGTAGGGTAATTTTGGCAATTTGTATAATGGGGCTTGTCAATCCCGCGACACCTGTAGCAATTTATATCGGGCGTCAAAGAGTCGTCTCTTATATAGATTTTATAATATTATATAATCAGACAAATAGACTTTCGGATATCAACATTTATAGTCTTATAAATCAAAAAAATTTATATTTCAAAAAAAGCTCAAATAAGTAAAAAATAGTTAGTTAAATAGTTAGTTACGAAATAATCAATTATAAGAGGTTCGATTGGTTTTTCTAGTGTCATATGAAATCGTATTGTGTAGTTCCCAATTGGATCTCTAAGAATAAAAAAATAATTTATAATTATCATCATAAAAATAAAAGTTTTAAGAGTTTATTTTATAGTTAGGTTTCCTTTTCTTTGGAATTATGTAAATAAATATATAATTCATTATTCTTACACCATTTAGCTCACTTTCTAAATAAAAAGTAGAATAAAAATGGTGGCATTTTAAAATATTTAAGATTTAATAGAAAAGTATAAAGATGTATAATATAGCAAATCTTATATATTTAATTAATAATTAGGTATGATAATTGCGGAGATAAGTAGCATGCTTACTTCAAAGTAAAATTTCATTTTCAAAAAAATTTAAAAAAAGGAAAGGATAAATTTTTTAAAATTTAATTATTTTCTATCTTTTGATAACATTGCTTTGACACTTAAATAAAAAACGCGACATGCTGAGGTAGAAAATTTCAGTTTTATTCTTTGGTGTTGAGTCTCGAGTGTTTACTTGAGATATAATGAAAGTGGAGGAGACACGCCAGCAATGACTTGGACAGAAGAATGGGCATTCTAGACAAGACAGCTTTGCTACTACAAATATTTATATTTATTTTTAAGGTAAGTTTAAAATGAAAAATTATTATTGTTGTTTTAATTTTAGTTTTATTTTCAAAAAGATATAATACTTCTTCTAATTTATTAAAAGAATACTCAATTAATTATGATAATAAATTATATATCTAATCTAACTGTTTGTTTGTCTGTAAACTTAATAATAATATTACATTATTTAATATTTCTTAAAAAAATTATTTTTTTATATTTGAAAAGTCCAATTGGCCGAATAACATTATGAGTTATACATTAAGATAACTCTCATTTTTTATTAACATTCAACAAATTAGTATTAACTTTATGGAATTTGAATCTTCTCATTTTCCTACATTTTTGACAAGACGTGAGACGAGACCACGCGTGATCGATAAAAAACAAATTATTAAAATCAGACATAACAATTTAATTAGTATAATGATTAAACGTGTTAAATTTTGATTTAAAAAATAATCGTTCCGATTTAAATGAAATTAATATCACATCTCATTGTTAGACAGGTGTGGTTGAATATCTCGGCATTATTAAAAAATTATTAGTAGTATCATAATTATTTTTTTATTTTATTAGTAGTAATTAGTATTTTTATTATTATAACACCTACCCTAAACGGCTAAACCTAAAGAAACAACTTCCACTTTTGCTATTTAACAATCCCAAAACCCAAAGACACACATAATATTAACAATACCTATCCATATCCTTCTCCTTCTCCTTCTTCTTCTGCAACTAATAAGCAAGCATTTCAAAACCTGCAAAAGTCCCAAATGCCTTTACTTCTCTTACCTCCATAGATAAAGCTCTCAAGCCTCAAAACCAAAACCCACGAGGATCAAACTTTTCTCTAATTTCAAGCCAAGAAGGGATATGCAGCCTTGTAGCAGAGAAATGCAAGGAATAAACTCATTATTAAACTCATCTTCTCCAATCCCTCTTCAAGACCTTCAAAATCAGCAGATCCAAAACCCCCATTTCGATCCTTCTTCTGCTTCTAATGATGATTTTCTTGAACAAATGCTTTCTACTATCCCTTCTTGTTCTTGGGCTGACCTCAAGTCCCCTTGGGACCTTAACCCTGCAACTAACCTCATGCCTATTACTAACTCAACCACTGCCGCTGTAAAACCTAGAGACTTATCTGACGAAACACCGCCGTCTATACCGGAAAATGTTGGCTTCCATAACAACTTTGATGAGTCTGCGCTTTTGGCTTCTAAGCTTAGACAACACCAGATCAGCGGCGGTGAAGGAGGAGAACCTTTGTCTGCGGCAGCGGCTGCTGCTGCTAAGTTGATGTTACAACAGCAATTATTGATGGCGGCTAGAGGAGGAGCAGGTTTGTCACAAAACGACATCATTGATGGCTCATCCTTCAAGTCTCCTACACAGGTAAGTTTCAAGTTTCTCTCTTCATTTTCTTCACGTCGCAAAGACGACGTCGTTGTTCCCTTCATTTCTTGTTCTTATTTGCTAGGGAGGAGATGGGTCAGCGCAAGCACTGTACAATGGATTTGGTAGCGGATCTATGCATGGATCGGGTCAACAACGAAACCAGTCTCAACAACAATTCCATCACGCTCCGATGCAGCCACAGAACTTTAGTACGCCGGCGGTGAACCAATCTCAGGCGAGTGGGTCGACCGGCGGTGCACAGGCGCAGCCAAGACAAAGAGTTAGGGCAAGAAGAGGTCAAGCCACTGACCCACACAGCATAGCTGAAAGAGTACGCTTCTTATTAATTATCATAATTTTTTTTTTTGGCCGTTTGTCAATTTATTATTTGTTTGTTCGTTTTCCCGCTTGTCCGTTTTATTTTCTCTTACGTTTTCTAGGCAAACAAACAGAACTTTTCAGTGGGTTCCATACTGATTCCTTACATCATTGTAATCATTATTATTTTCTGATGGACAGTTACGAAGGGAGAGAATTGCAGAGAGAATGAAAGCTCTGCAAGAACTGGTTCCTAATGCCAACAAGGTAATATTAATTTCTGTTTTTTTATTAAAAATTTGCACTTCTCCGTCGCCATCTCCGATTGAGGAAAATCGGAATATTGGGTGACTGCTGGTCCGAGTCGGAGTCCATCAGTTAGCATTCAATTGCAAGTGCAATTTTGTAAATTTTTTAAGAAGCTTATTTTCGGATATAATTGGAAGCGTGTACACGTGTCGACAGGGGAATGGTAGTGTAGGTGGGTAGATGAATGTTGAGTAAGGTTAGCATTTCCACTGCTTGGTTAGCATATCGAATGTATATTTTCCGTGCGTACTAGCAAAAAAAAAAAAATGCTGTAAAAGCTAATAAGTTAGTAGAGAACCGTACTCCTATAAGCTCCGCAATCCTTGCCGGATATATCGGAATATTTAAGTAATTTTTATAAAAATACTAATTAGTTTTAATTAGTCAAGTAATCTACTTAAATAATTAATACTAATAGTGAATAATTAAGAAATTTGATTGTGGAATGACAGACAGACAAGGCTTCAATGCTAGATGAGATCATCGACTATGTCAAATTCCTCCAGCTTCAAGTCAAGGTATTTTTCTTTTTTCTTTTTTTTTTTTTTTCCAACCCTTTCTTTTTCTTTTTATTATCTTGAATCTAAATAACAAGAAAAATAATTTTAAAATGTCGTTTGGTTGACATTGTTTGTTTAATTAAAGAGATGCCTTTGTTTTTTTTTTTTAAATGGTTCTGCATGGCCTTATTGTTACTTTAATTAATTATGAAATTAATATAATAATTAAGAACAAACGATAAACAGGTTCTGAGCATGAGCAGATTGGGCGGTGCAGCTGCTGTTGCTCCTCTTGTTGCTGATATCTCCTCTGAGGTGATCTTTTCTTTTATTTTCTTTTTTCTAAACCATTTTCAGCTTTAACCATTAAAATTGATTTAAGAGGATTTATTATTTGCATATTTTATTTATTGTGTTTGAATATTAATTATTTAGGATTTATGATATTATTAGCATTAAATGAAATATCTGGTTGAAGGAAAATAAATTAGAAAAGACATGTGAGACATTCCATAAGAAAAAAAAAACAGAGAAGGAAAGGGCATACATGTGAATAACGTAAGCAGAAAACCAAAAGACCAAAACCTTGTCTTCGTGTTTGTGAAAACGACACCTATCCACTCTCTCTCTCTCTCTCTCCCTCAAAGTCTAAATCGTACTCCCTAAAAATCCCCTCTCTAATCACCATAAAACGACAAGCCTAAAGCAGCACGCGTGCCCACTTTTCCAGATTCCTCTTTCATTTACAATCATGTTATTTATTTATTTATTTATTTTAATTCTTATTTTATAGGGAGGTGGCGACTGTATTCAAGCCACCGCTAATGGTGGGTCCCTTCCTCGCTCCTCTAACGCCGGTAGCCAAACGCCTAACGACAGTTTAACCGGCGCCGAACATCAAGTCGCCAAACTCATGGAAGAAGACATGGGTTCCGCTATGCAATATTTACAAGGCAAAGGTCTCTGTCTTATGCCTATATCTCTCGCCACAGCCATTTCCACTGCCACTTGCCACAACCGTAGCAACAACTCCATCATCAACACCGCTAATAACAACAGCGCTAATAATCTTAACACCAACAATCGCCACCACCATCATTTACTGCATTCCAACGGCGATGGTCCTTCCTCTCCTAGTATGTCTGTGTTGACTGTCCAGTCAGCTACCATGGGAAATGCAGGTGGTGACGGTTCTGTTAAAGATGCTGCCTCCGTTTCGAAGCCGTGATAACGCTGTTAATGTTAAAGTTAACGGACTTGTCTCTTTTGGGTTTTTTTTAGTAAAGGAAAATAAGAAAAAGAGGGAAAGCGTGACGTGTAGGATTCAACGGCCGTTTCAAAGTCTACAAAAATGAGGAGTCCCAGTTAGTGTTTCACACGACGCCGTATTTCTGTAGACTTGGGTTAAGGCTAAGCTAACAACTTCGAACCACACCACCAAAAAGCAACAACAAGAAGAGAACAAACAAGATCGACCAAATCCCAAGGACAATAACTTTCGTTTTCTTCTGTTTTTCCTAATTTTATTATAATAATTATTTTTTTATGGTTTAGGTCATGTTATAATTATTTATTTATCTTTTAATTATTTTAAAATTTCAACTTGGGTCAGTTTATGATTTTAATTAGTATTAAAGTATTATTAGAATCTTATTAACTTTAATAATTACGAAATTATTATGGTCTGAAAAGGAGTGGCAGCTTTAAATTTATATTTTTTTTAGTACTTTGTTTTATTGGGTTTTGTTTTTCTTGTCTGAAGTTTATTGCTTAGACTTTGGGTTATAAAATTACAAAATTATAATTAAAAATAATAATCAGACATGTGAATTAGATTTCAAGTCAACGGCTTATCTCTTTTTTTATTTATTATTTTTTTATCTTTTGATTAAAATAATGGGTGGAAACTTACCGTATTTTCTTTTCAATTATCCATTTTAACTATTATTTATTCACCATAGTGATTTAGGAAAAAAGGATTTCAAAGGGTTCAATCAATACCATGCAAATCATATTTAAAGAAATTATTGGTTTGATCCAGAAAGGTGAACACGTTCTATTTAGTAATTAGAATCACTCTAGTTTGAGGATTTTATTTGAATATTATTTATATTTTGAGCATAACGAGATGTAAATATAAAAAATCGAGATGTCAATATAAAAAATGAGTAATTCGATGGAATTAAGAACGCATATGAATTTTTTATCAATGAAAATTACAAAGTTTATAATAACGACCGACCTTTTTATGGTATTTTTATAAATCCCAACCAATGTCATAAAAATGATAGAAGAATAGGTAATGGAAGTTGTTTTTGTTTTTGTCAAAACAAATAAAAATGCAAAAATAATTGAAAAGGAGTCTTTCACTAAAGCAAGTGGGGATTGACTAAAGACCAATTCAAGTAGCCAAGTGGTTTGTTATGAGAGTGTGAGTCATTCTAATCCTCTCCACCTGAAACACTACTTTGACTAATTACATTTCAATCAAACACTCCATTCCATCACTCGCTAATTAAAATCACAGTAGTACTAATTACATTTTTTACTCTAGTAAAATAATTTAATATTTTTTTTTTAAAAAATTCACAATTATTATCTATTAGTATTATTATAAAATTGAAGTTGCGTTTTGTGAGAGTATGTATAGTTACGCTTTCTCTTGTCGGACGCAAAAGAGGAATGCATTTTCCTCCTTTTGTTTTAATTAATTTAATTGGTTTAATAATAAAAAGAAATGTTTAAATTTATTTAGATAAACAAAATTTAATGTTATGTAAAGAAACATCAATTTTTTTAATATATTATGTAAATTCCACATTCGAACAAAAGACTAATGAAGGAGTGGGCAGCGACTAAGGGACCAATTGACATGCTTACGTCACCCTTCGTCTTTTCTGCGTGTGAAATGAAGTATGTGATGCGGGAATTTTTGAATTTAGGTGTGGGTAATTCAGTTTTGCCCGTCAAACAAGTTGATCTTTATAAAGTTAATTAGAACCGTAATTAACCATTTAATCTTCAATTTTTGTATCAAAATTATTACCGCATCAATACTATTTGATAAAATTACTTATTTAATGGCGAAAATAATAAATTTTGAACAGAAAACTGAATAATAATAGAATTAAAACCTTAATGACAACTCATTTTCTTCGCCAAATAGCAAATATATCATAGTAATTTTAATTAAAACTCGGGAATTTATTATTAATTATCTTAATAATAATCTCCTTTTTTGATTCACCGCGAGATTCAACAGACTGAAGTAATACTGGATTACACAACAGATATCTCGAGGATTCGAATTTGAGATCTTACACTTCTCATATAAATGAGAAAATCACTCACACTCAGACCACACCTGATTAGCTTGATAATAATTTCCTTAACGAAGAAAAACTGCAAGTAAATTATAACCATCAATTTTCTTGGTCTTTTTTTAAAATAATGTCAGAGTATGCAGAGACTGATAGAGATCCAAGCCTAAGCCTGAAACAATGAATTGGAACCGAAAATGAAGTGATTATGAAATGATAGTCTCAGCCAGCAGAACTCACAGTTAACAAATATAATCACTAGGCATTGACATACACAGGCACATGGGAATATCAAGATACCTGTAACCCACTACTTATTGTCAAATGCAACTCTCACCCTCATATTATTATATTCTTACAGGAATGTTAAACAATAGTTTCCCCCATACAAATAGGAGCAGTCAAAGCTATTGTTCTGTAACGAATTAAACAAACTGTTAGTTTAGTTCAGACTACAGAGACAGTTTGCAGACACTTAAACTACATTATCACTGCTAAAAAATAACAATTTTTAATGTATTCTTTCATTCTGCGCTCCTTTTTTTATCATGTATTATTATGAAAAGTGCAACTTCCTTGCGTATTTTTTTTTATAAAGAGGAGGTTTTCAGGACTCTGAACCTGTAATCTTCAAGTCACAAAGGAGCGATGTTGGCTCGCCCTTCCTCGTCATGAATTTCATAACTGCTTCAGCTTCAATGAAGCGATATGCAATTTTGCATATGGCTTAGCAACGTGTGCAATCACTATGCGTTATGCACAACAGATCCTAATCACAGATAACTGAACAAAGTTAAAATAGCATCATCCACGTACTTGCAAGAATTAACAAAGAGCGTGTCTCGTCTGCATATCATTTATAACCATTCAATGAAAAATATTCACTCCTATCAGTAATCCCAACTTTGTTAACCAACATCAAGGTTCAAACTCACTGAAATTGCCAGGAACTAAGATAACCTTTATTTGTGCAGGTGTATGTTTTAAACAAGCATGTTGCAAACTTAAAATAGAGATTATATGAACATTAATCATCTGAGTTAGCAGAAAAAGATAAGAGTGAAAGCCAAAACTTCTATAATTTAAACTTTAAAGACAACTAGGGATAGCAATTTGCCGGCATTGTGATCATCTAATTCCTAATGAGATACGAATGCAGCCATTGTGATCATCTAATTCCTAATGAGATACGAATGCAGCCACCGCTAAAATTGGGCTCCGCTATTAGCCATAGGAACCCTGTTACCCATGAACAGTACATTAGCTAGAGGCTTTATGTACTACAAACTGGAAGAGCAAAACCCTCAACCCTATCACACAACATAAACATATTTCACGCTGTTGTTACCCCAGGCATCAGCAGCAGCAGCAGTTTCTCAACGCCATCTGAAACCTGCAGCTCCTTGTCATAACCCAGGCATCGCTCATATGGTATGGAAGCATCATTACAAACAAGTGCATGTGATCTTAGCAACATCCAATAATAAGCAATTTCCTCAAAAAAAGAAAAGATCCAACAAGTAAACTTCTTGTCTAACCGTAAAACAAAAGTTCTCTCCCCATGACATGCAGCAAGCAATAGAGTTAAAGCCTGCAACTTTCATTTTGTTAAATTCATTAACATAAAACATTTCATTAACTTTTAAATGCTCTGAATTTGGTAGTAGTAGTACACACAACGGATTTTAATAGCCTCCCATTACAGTTCATTGCGATTAATCACTGGCTTCCAACAAAGCAGAGATACAAACTTCAAATCATTATTGTAACAACATCCATCTCACTGTCTATCTATTTCAGCACATCAGTTAAATTTGCCAGGGTAAGCTTTAAAAATAACTTCATCTAGAGACATGAATTTTCTACAAGCAAAAACACTAATTCATACAACAGTATGCAACATTTCATCTCTTTGCAACTAATTTTATGAGTTCTTGATTTGTTTTCTAGTGCATCTTCGTCTGTTAAAATGTAGAACACTTGAAAACAGAACATGACAGACGATTGAACAAGCCAATAATTAGAGCGATCGGCAATTTGATCAAATCTAAAACCAGATTAATTCAACATCATCACTTTATGTCAAACATAGTCGCACTTATTCACTATCATACCCTGTTCCCTTTAGTGGCATCTATTTGAGCAATTTTATAAATAGTCTTCAATAGTATCCATTTAAAAAAAAAAAAAAAAAGGAAGATTGGAATCCAAATACATCTGACAGAACTGTACAACAATAACCAAGGAAAAGAAGCCAGTTCTTACAAATTTCTCACAGTCGTATGTTTCGTTTAGAAACAAAATGGTATGGATACCTTAATCACTACTAGGAAGATAAATTATGGCAGATTATTTGATACAAAGTCAATATAGAACCCAGAGAAAAAAAAAAAAAAAAGAAAGCAAACAAGCATTTCCAAAACAATAATGTCTGGCTAATACTTTCTTAACCTTCAGAACACAATCCCATTAACAAATATAAAAAAGCAGACTAATATTTCTAATCCTTTAGTTCCAAATTTCCTGCCAATAAGCATCTAAAAAATTATTTGAAAAACCCCGATCATAAACTATCACCTCAATTAATCTGAAAAACAAGAAGAATCATCTCATGACAAAAGGCTAACAATCAAGTATCATAAAGAAAATATGTTATCCTCGATAAAACAATATTTACACAAGATGCAACAATCCATATCAATTAAACAAGTTTGAATTCAGAAGGAGAATGAAGTATTTTAACAAAGAACAAGCGCACAACTTAGATTTCCCAACCTCTCCATCCTTGAACTAGTTATTCCTTCATTTTATTTTAGTGGTGGTAATAATATATGCTTCTTCACTTAAAATGTTACCACTGATATCAGCTGAACAAATAGTCTTAACAATGTTTAAATCCAATAATAAATAAATAAATAAAAGAAAACCATATGAAATCATAAAAGCATCAAATATATTAAGTAAATTAATTTCAAATGTGCATGAACATAAGGAAGAGGGACAAGATCAACATAGCATTTGTGTGCTCACATGAGTTAAATTATAGCCAAATAAAGATTAATGGTAACAACACAAAAACTGGAATAGATATAAAATGCTACTTATTTCTTTCCATTACCACTATGTATAACAATAGACATTCTAACACCACATAAAAATGAAAAAGTATGGAAAGCGTATGCACTTAAGCATCCTTAAGTGCAACTACATAACAAAAAAAAAAAAAAAAAAAAAGGAAAAAAACAAAAAGAAAGAAAAACAGGAACAGAAAGGTTAAATATTAGCTGGAGGTGGGTTTGAATGTGTAAGACTGTGGAAGAGACAATGGACCTCTTCTTGCATCTTTATCATCCAATAGCCTCTGCGTCCTTTTATTCTTACAATACTGCCTATCGAAATGCTTCACCTGTAATTCAAAATTTAATATTTCAAAAAATAAAAAACCAGTAAAAATGAAAATGGGAAAGCATAGTCTTGTTAATTTACCCAAGAAGCGCGACAATTCTTCTCAAATTCTTTCCTAGAGCTTTTACATTCAATTGGGTAGAGAAGTCCAACAGAACCTATCTCAGAAGGTTTCTTGCCCGATTCCTTCTCCAAGCAAGCGTAGAAAGCATCACGAGCCTGATTCAAACACACAAAATTTTTCAAGATTTGATCTTTATCGAAAACCCTCCTTGAAAAAATGAAACCGAGGAAGAAAACTAAAAGAATAGAGAGAGTACTTTGTAGCAAGCAAGTCTGGAATTATAGAGTACATCGGTGTGGATTTGATCAGAGTTTCTTGGCGCATAGGCTTCCACCGCCATGGCTTTCGAGTTCTCGCAATCCTGTACGCAGTAATCAAATAGGTATGGCCTTGATTTGATTTCTTCTTTGCTCAGTTCGCTTCTGGAATAACATGCATATGGGCTAGGGCCCGTTCTTGGGCCCAAAATAATAGTAAATGTATCCTTTAAAAAAAAATATATATATATATATATATATATATAACTAAGTATAAATTCATTATTTTTCAAAAATACTTTTCCTCTCAATTTTGACAAATTTCTCTCGTATTTATAATCCATAATTATAAATTTTATGTAATAGAAAGGTACAATTAATTCCATGAACCATATACATATGAACCTTTCTTTTAAGTGAGGTTAATTATATTTATACTGCTTTTGAGCAATATTATATATGTTCTAATAACTGTTATAATTGATTAATTGTTTTTATAGTAGTTTAAAAAAATATAAATTTTCAATGAAAATGGTTATTTAATTACTTATTAAGGTTAGTATTTAGTGAGATTTTAGTATCTGTTGTTAAAGTTTAAAATGATCATTAAATGTATAATTATTTTTTACTTTTTATATATTACGTTAAAATTAGATAATTTTTAATTTTTAAAGATGAATATATTATCTTTATTATTATATTATATATAAATAAGAAATATTGATTAAAATTTAAATAGTTATAAATAAAATGATAAAGAATATTAATAAGCGAAGCACGCAATGTACAAAACATGAAAAAGGTGTCTATAACTTTCCCGGTAAAACCTACCCCCAATCTATAGTAGCTAGACGTGGAAGTAAAATTAGTCATTGTCCATTCATTGATTTTTCCGTTACAAAATGAGCCACTTCAAATAGGTTCATTATTTCGATCTAGAATATAATTAATCCAACACAACGAACATGAGAACTTAGTAGTTTATCGGGTAAATTGATAAGTTGGGCGTTCTCGGCCCACCAAGCAATATTAGTAATTTCTTGGTCAAATGATTAATTAGCTATAATTTTCTCTTACAATAGAATTTAAAGATTTTTAATCCTTCCAATAGTATCATGTATTTTTTTATGCTTAAATGAGAATATTCAGATGATCTCAAATTTTCAACTTATAAAAATATCAGTTCACTCTCGTTAATCTAATCTCCTATTGATTTCTTAAAGTATTTTTAATGATAAATAAAAAGAGTATGGTAAATAATTAAAATATTAAGATAGTGGATGGAGCATGTTGAGGTGGGGCAGTGGCAGTAACAGTTTCATTGAATTAGACAAGGAAAGGGAGGCCTAAGGAGGTTGGTTGTTTTGGCATCATTTATGGCAATGTCAGTAGAATTACAGAAAGGACGTAATTGTACAAAGGACCCATCGGGCCCAATCTAATAATGGCTGGGCATCCTCTGCCCAACTTGTCTCCTAGCATAACGGAAGTCACAACTTGGCCCATTTTTAAAATCATATAAGGGAAAAATATAAAATAAGATCTTGAATTATATTTAAATTAATATATGAAATTTTTTATTTTAAAAAATTAATTATAAGTTACTTAAATTATAATGCTAGTAACATTTTAATTTTTCTGTCTAAAACAGCTCCACGAGCCAAATTAACACTTGTACGCTTTATAAGCGATGTCCAAAAAAATAGATGTACGCACCATAACACTTGAAGAACCACACCACAAATATAAAAGTCAATGGGGGATAATCTTATTATAATTTCTATAAACACATTTATTTTAATTCATTGATCACTGTAGTGTAATTTTCAATTATCGATAATTATAATTGGTCGTTTACAATCAAGCATCTACCGTTGCTCGTCATTAGTACTAGTAACCGACAATTATCACAATTTATTATTTTTATGTGGTTTTTCTTATATTTAATTATAAATTTTTAAATTACTAGAATAAATTAAATCATAATTTTTAATATTTTTTAACTAATTTTTAATATTATAATTAAAAAATTGAAAATAAAATCATTTAAAAGTACAAATATTCAAAACATAAATTATTTTTTAAAGATAAACGGACCCTAAATTGAACAAAGGCAGTGCAATGAGCTTTGGGAAGAAGATGCTTTAAAAAATTAATTTTCTTTCTTGATAATGCTAAGTCATGTTTCATGCACATCAAGTCATAGTCAACTGCAACTTAACAACATGTTTAGGTTTGAAAAAGAATATTATTAGGACTGAAAAAGAATATTATTAGTTGTTTTTTGAATGTTGAAAATTGAAGATTTGAACATTGGCAAGTGATATATTCACCGTGACATGTCCTGATTGATTGAAGTTGTACACTGAAAATCAGAAGATGCAAAGCAGAACTCATTTTTAAGCCCCTGAAATTATTGAATTTTATGTGTTAAACGTTTTAATTTTTTATTATATCGACATTGAACCCTCTTAACTTCTATTTTTATTAAAATGAAACCTTAATTTGACTGGTGTCGTGAAATGTGCAGCTATTACTTATTGAAATTGAATTTTCTTTAATTGGAAAAAGAAAGATAATAGTAAGAGAAATGTTAGTTTTTTTTTTCTTATTTTTGAATATTTATTTTTTAAACCTTAATTTTTGTTTACCTTTATTTTAATTTTCATATGGGAATTGAGATTTTCTCGTATTGTTAAATCTATCACTACAAGAAAATTAGTATTTGTCAATAAATAGTTTTTGTATTTAGTCAAATAAAGGTTAAATTTTTAACAAAAATAAAAATTGAAGTGTTTAAGGTCAATAAACAAAACTTTAGAAATTTAATGACACAACTCAATAAGATCGAGACTTAAAATATATATTTTACCAAAAAACAAAAAGGAAGATTTTCAATTTGAACATTTAAAGGCTCGTTTGGAAAAAAAATTACACCAAATTTTGTGAAATTCATTTGGAAACTCAACATTTTGTATTTAGAATAAAAAAATAAAAATACAAATTTGAATTATGAATTGAATTTCATAGAACTGGGTATGCTAATTCAAATTCTACCAAAATTTATAGAATTTATAAATAAATTTAATAAAATTGAACCATTAAAATATTTATTGATAAAATTACCTTCCACTGTAAACTCAACTATTTTTATATTTTTTCTCCTTTTTATTCTTTTTTTTTCAGAAAATTTCAAACTATTAATAATGTTAGTTTTCTTTGTCTAGTAACAACTAAGTTTATATTGTTATTTTTTTTTTCTCCTTTTTATTTATTTTTTTTCTTGAAAAATTCCAAACTAGTAATAATGGTATTTTTTGTTTAACTCTAGTAATAACATTATTACTATGAAACCATAAAATTAAGTATACACAATTGTTTTCAAATGCAATTAAAAACAGTAATAACATTCTTAATATTTATTTAGTTTCCAAATTAATTACTTAAATCAATTAGACTTCTACGTCAATTGAAAATAATTATTATAATGAATGTTACTGTTTATATAATTAATTAATTACCCCTATCTTAGCATTTTTTGTTAGAAATGACAATGAGGTGGTTGTTTTCCTGCGATTGAAGGCAAGGCTTTCGGGAATAGAAAAGGGCTTCGTGACTGGTCCTTCTTTCGATTCTGGTAGGGAGGCTTGTAGGGTGAAATATTAATATATTTATTTATATGAAATATTTTAGGCAAATTATTCTATTTTATAGGATAAATATAAGTTCTAATGACTGAAAAAATCTGAACTTTAAATTTTTTAACGATTTTGGCCAATTCATTTAATTGTTACAATTGATACTGCGAAGTAATTTTTTCTTAACAATTGTAGCCTCTGTCCACCAACTATTACTACAATGCTGATGAATCCGTTAGTGTGACCCTCATAATAACATGTCACTTGCTGACTGTAAATTTGTAAGGTATAATTATTAGAAAAATTAGCCAAAATTGTTAAAAGACCAAAGTTCAGGGGTTTCTTTAGTCATTACGCCAAAGTTTGTTAGTTTACCAATTTTAGTTAAGATTCTTACATGCATACCACGACATAACCCAATGATAAGTGTATATATAATTTGGCAATAGATTCAGGTTTTTTTTATTAAAATTAACTTTTAATATGTATATAATTTTTTTATCAATAAATAATTTTATAACTTCTAATATTCAAATTTAATTTACTAAATATAGTTAAATATTTTATAAATTTAATTATAATATTTTTTATTTTAAATGATATATTATAATAATTAATGACAAACAATGAATATTATGCTTTAAAAAAGTTATTTCATTTTAATAAGAATTAATTCAAATAATAATTATATGACACAAAATAAAGGAAGAAAAAAAATTTTAAAAGGAGATATAATTTGAAAATTGAAAAGATGCTAAACTTTACACGTAAAATATAATAAATTTTACTAACGAACATCGATAAAAATTTACATTCATATATAAATTTCTCAAGAAAGATTAGTGTAAAGATATTTGATGTTATCATTCTAAAGAAAATGACGAGTTGAAGTAAAGCGATAGTGTTGTTGAAGATGTTTCTACAAATAATATTATCACTTTTAAATTAAAGCAGATTTATAATATTATCACTTTTAAATTAAAGCGGATTTATGATTGATTAATTATATAACATTTAGTTTTACTTCTCTTATTATGTTGATAATTTCACTAAATTCTTCTTTAATATTTAATCATTATAATATGAGTGTTGACAATTTCGAATGACTAAAAAAATTATCACTTTTATTTTTGAAATTAACTAAAAAACTTATGATTTTAGTCTTTTTAATAATTTTGACCAATTTTTTTAACAATTATACCTTGCAAATTTACAGTCAGTAAGTGACATGGCATGTCGAGGGTCTTACTAATGCCCACATCAACATAGTATTAACGATTAATGGATAGAGGCCACAATTATTAAGAAAAAATTATTTCACGGTATCAATTGTAGCAATTAAAAAAATTGGCCAAAATTATTAAAAAGGCAAAAGTTCATATTTTTTAGTCATTAGACATAATATAATTGGTGTTTGTTAATTATTTTTGTTAAATTATTATGTCAAGTATATTATAAGAAATAAAGATAAATGAATACAATTGGTAAATTATTTATTATCAAGTAAATTATGTAATTAATTAATTATTAATTATGTAATTAATTATAATAGATCACGAATTCATAGCATCAAATGAGTAGGAGTGAATTTTTCCTTTTTATTTTATGAAAATGAGACATATATATATATATATATATATATATAGATGGAAGTCTTCTGTCTCCCATATTTGGCGCAATCAGATTTCCCATCCAGTACCAATCCACAGAGCGACATATGACCCCACTCTCCATGATCACGAATTCGTCATCATCTACGGCTCTAAATCTCTTACAGCCGTAATTAAAATTTAATTACCAAACCCAAAAGTCAATCCCCTCCACAAGTACTTTCCAGGTGGCATCATCCTCTCCTCTTCTCTCCCACTGTGCTTTGTTTACTGTTCCTCTAGTGGACGGACTTATTCCAAGCTCAAGTCATTCCACTGAGTAAACAAAACCCACTTGCACCCAAAAGAAGGAAGGGTCCCAACGCTCCAATCTCTCTCCAATATATTTTTATATCTATCCCACACTTGTTGCAGAGAAAAACTCTCTCTTTCTTTGTTTGTTTTGGACAGAAAGCCAAGACAGGAAATGGGTTATTGTAGATTTATTTATTTATTTCTTGGTTTCTTGATTTCTTTCTGGTTGATTATTTATTGGGATGCAAAGCAAACCCTAGACATTGGGTATGAATATAATTTGCTTTTGTTGTTTCCCAAAATAGGTATTTGCGAAGTTTCAGATCTGATTCAATAACAAAAGAAAAGACCCAAGCTTGCTTCTTGTTATTAATGTCGAGCAAAAGCAAAAGAGAAACATTACTGAGAGAGACTGACAGAAGAGAGTGAGCACACGCAGGCAATTGTATGAGGCCATACCATTGTAGTGATGTGTGCTCACCTCTCTTCTGTCATCTTCCATTTTTTACTTGTGTTTCTCTTCTTCTTTTTCCCTTTTCTGTTGTATTCAATAAATCAGATATTTTCTTGATATATAATAAATAGATAAAAAGCCACTCTCTTTTTTTCCGCAATATTTATCTATATGAACAGTCATATCTTCCAGATGTCTGTTTTTCGGTCTTTTGAGCTTATCAAAGAGTTAAAGCTCATAAAGTTGCAGCCTTTTTGACACGCAAAGATATATCGTCCATATCCATATCCCCATCGCAAGGGTTCATGATCTCCTCATCCTCCATCTTTGTGACTCTTCTAATGGTGAAAATTAAAGGAATTTAAAAGTTTAACACAATAATATAATATTATATATGTATATGGATAGTGTTTCTGGTTGGCAATGACGAAGAATGTTAGCAAATTGATCACTCGGACAGGTGAGCTCTTTTCAGTCATTTCTTGATTTATTTTTATACTATTAAAAAGTAGATAGAAAAATTAACCCACTTGTCTGTTTAAGTTTAAGAAAAAAAAATATTTATATTTAAAAAACTTGTGAAGCTTGCAAGCGTGATTTTTCGTGGTCCTCTCTTTTCTTTGGTAGTAGCGGAACAAAGGACCATGTGTGTGTGTTCTTTGAAGAAGTACCGCCAGGTTACTGTTCAATTTTTAACGGAAAACGGTATTTTCGAATCTAAATATTATTTTAAACTTTGTTTTTTTTGTACCTTTTAGCTACTCTTCTTCTTCTTCTTCTTCTTCTTCTTCTTCATGTTCTTTGTTTTCGACAGCCATGGGCATGCAAGGTAAAGGGACTATTTTGGCTCGTGATTTGGGTCTCTTTGGGTCTAAACTCAAGTGGGTTTTCCATAATATAACTTGATTTTTCTATTTTTGCTGATTATTTTAGATATTATAACGATGTTTCCCTCAAGGAAAGTGCAGTAGCTTTCAGGTGTTCTAATGGACTCTACTTTCTAGAAGAAAAAAAAGGTCCAAAAATGGAAAGAATTTCTTGTTTCCTTTTCTGGGCAGTTATGCACTATTCTAAAGCTATGAGGGAAGTTTTTCTTGGTGGGAATTTAAATGCCATGTTCACAGGTTAGTAATTGATATTTTTTTTCAGCTAATTTTTCTCCTATTTTTATTTTGTTTCCTTTTGTGCAAGATCTTTCTCTTTGTCAAGCACCTTATGTTTCATTATTTAAAGCACTAAAACTTTCATCTTTCTTAATTTTGTTTTCTACAGCAGCACTTTTTGATTTGTTTTGTTTTTTGGGAGGCACGAAACTGCTTCTGCTCCTATTTTCTGCGTTTCAGGTAACAGGTTTCATTTTTTCAGTTTTTGTTTAATTACAAAATCTGAATTGCCTTCGATTTCTTCTTCTTATTTTATGTGTTCCCATTAATGGTTTTTGTGCTAGATTTAGAAAATTAGTACTTTGTTCTTATTTGCTTCTTTTTTATCAGATTTTGGGCCTATTTGATATTTTCCTATATCAGCTTCTTTAAAAGAAGATAACCCATTAAAAGAAAGGTTAGTAAGAAATTGGTTTAGCTTAACTAATAATTAAAATTGATGGGTTCATGTTTCTCTGTCCTAAACTTGATATCAGTTCTGGAAGAATTGCTTTCAGTAATATATAGACATTTCAGTTAATTTGCATGCAAAATAAGAGACATATAATTTATGTTATCTAAGGTTTTTAGTTTGAATGGATTAATAATTTTTGTTATGCTTTTTTGGGTTAAAAAATTGTCCTAATTGGTATTGAGATCTTTATTAGGTTGAATTATTTGGTACATCTTTTAGTCAATGAGTCACGTGAACAGTTTTATACCCATGTTGAAACTGTTGTAGTACTAGGCCTGTGGTAATAGTTATCCCAAAAGGTTCCTTTCCTCTATGGAATTAGGCCTATAAGTTGGTTTATTATAAATGACACTTCTAATTCAGGAACTTTTTCTTTTAGGAAAAAAAAAAAAAAAAGAAAGACAACATTCGTGTTTCTAAGTATGAGGCGAACTATAAAATGTCATAGTTGGAATTGAAATAAACATTTTATTGTTTCTTTTGTCATATTCCTTACTAGAAGGTCTTGTCTATCATAATACACTTCATTGATATTACTTAGTTATGATCACTAGATACCTCGTTATATATTCCTTAAAGTTCACAAATCCCTTGTTAAATTGAAATTTAGCTTTTATTCAGTTGTAACCATAACCTTAACTCCATTTTCTGACTTCTTTTACATTATCAAATTCTGATGTGGATTTTATACTTGCGTTGGAACTAAGGTAACCATATACCACATTAGTTCAGGTGCTAAGACAAGGGTCAAGCATTAAGACTTTCAGATGAAAATATAAATCTGCAGTTTTTGCATTTTAGATTGAATTATGTAATTAATCAGGTTCTTTCCTATTTAGTGACTGGAGATTCTGGAGAATTTGAAAGCTGATAACTGGTCAAATTGTTTTATGTGTAAGGTATAATTAACAGTGGACAGAGAGTTGACAAATTTGTAAAATTGAAAATTTGACAAAGGGTTTGGATTTGAAGAGCCACAAGATTAGGTTTGCCCTAATCTATAATTTTCTGGACGAAGCTCATCATTCCCAAAAGATCAGTTTCGACTTTTGAGCATTTATATAGTTCATATCATCTTACATCTTCTTTGCAATGATTTGTTGCTTGTCTCCATATTAGCTTTGGGAAGGATTCCATGAGGTACCAATATTTCTACTGTTCTGCAACATATAGATATACAAATTTCATTCCTACTTTCTAGAGAACTTGTTCATACAATCGGTCAGCATTAATTGATGGAGTTGTAGAGTTATAGAACGATATTTTTATATGCAAAAGCAAATAGAGATAGTCCCAATGGTCATCTGGTTCTTAGCGTGTGCAGTAAGTTTTAGATTAGTTGCTTGGATGTACGAAGTGTTTGTTTCAATGATCTAGCATGTCTAGAGCTTTTGCCATTAAGATCTTCTATTATTTCTTGATGAGTATTGAACCATATATATAAGAATGCAGCATTCTGCTTTTTAATGAGTTGAACAAGTTCAACTTTATGTAACATATATAGGAAAACTTTAATTGCATAATTCCCTTTAAGGCATGAAGTATAGGTGAATCTTTCAAAAAGATTGTGTAGACTACTAAGATTATCTTAGCCAATTTTCCCAATGGGTTAGGTTGCTCTTGAGAACGTTTTCTATGAAGTGTGTTTTGTCTCTTGACTATGAAGATGTTTTATGATATTTAAAGAAGTTTGCAATGCATGATTTCTGGGGGAAAATTGAGAGGAAAAATAGGCATTTGAAGTGCTTTTAATGATTAGTTATGATGAGAAGAAATTATGAGCCAAAAGGATCGCAAGGAGTCAATGAACTTCTACTTCTGCTGGAGTTTGCATGAATCTTGGTTAAGGCAATTCTTCAAATTTCCCGTTACTTTTCTGTCCATTTTTTTTTCTTAAACCCATAGACCTTTGCTCTTCTAATTTAGCTTCTCTAGAATGATTTTGCTTTACATATTCATTATTGCAGCTTATTTTTCATTCACTAACTTTGGTACAAGTTGTAGCCTATACTGAACAATAAGACCTATCTATGCAATATGCATCTGTTAGATGAGCAAAGTAAATTAAAGGCTAACGAAAAATGATGCGAATTGAAATGGTGAAAACATTAATGTTACTTCAGCTCACAGACTGGAGGAAAAGCATTCATTTAGCTGAATGTGATTTCAGCAAAGGAATTTCTATAAGTATTCTTTTTATTAATTTTTAAGGCTGAATACCGTTGCATTTCCAAATACTTTAGTGGAAATTAAATTGTTGGTGTGGAACAACAAGACATGTTTGAACAAATAATGTTTGATATGAAAAATAATCTCACTAACTTAATTATATTGGCATAGATAGGAGCTTTTGTCTGGTTAAACATTGAGGTGAAAGTGATCATGTTGCCAGATTGTTAACTACCACAACTTCACCAACATAATTTCACCAACTTTTTCTATAATTTCCAGTCTTTTTCAATTTGTCATGACTCATGATCTTAACTAACATCATGTGTGTATAATCACTAGTTGTCTTGCTGTAATTTTTGGATTTTAACATGCAACTAAACTTCTAAAATTCTTTTCGAGGAGTGTATGTATATTTCTAGGCATGTTATTCAAGATAGGAAGACACAAAAAAAAAAAAAAAAAAAAAAGAAAAAAAGAAAAAACTGCAATTTGAAGCCTGTATGTCCATGGTCAAGATCAACTGAGTCCTAATCCTAACCTGTGTCAGTCAACAACTTGACTTTAATTTGACTTATCTGCATTCACTTCACCTTTTGTCTTCCTTAATGCAAAGTCTGACCCTTTTTTTTTTTTTTTTAATTTCCACTGAAATAAAGCCATCCTTTCATATTGTTCAAGCCTTTGTATTAATAAAAGTATTGATTTTGAACACATGATGAAGATGTAGAACGGTAGAGCATGTATTTTTGCGTTGGCAATTGTAAGATTTAGTAGCAATACTAGTTTTACCTAATATTGATTTAAATAGGATTCATAAAACACGATCAAAAAAGAAAATTAGATTTAGATCAGGCATAGTTTTATAGCCTTGTGCGCTCAAATGCCTTAGTCAATGATGAACTTATGCAACATTGCAACTTTCATGAAGTCTTTTCGCACGGGATGCCCAGTTGCCCGCAGCCCCTCCTGGTTAAAAGACAGACTTAAAGCATGAGTACTACATGTGCAACACTTATAAACTAGATGACTTTTTTCTTCAACTCAATTTTGAATAGCAAATGAGGTGAAAAACGGAAAAAACAAATTAAAGGCAAAAAGAACCTCCATACAAGCTCTTCCATATAGCATTGAATTTTATTTTTCATTAGACTGAAAACTGTTTTCTCCTTTTCATGCATTGATTGATGTTGCGGTACATCTGTGCAAAGCCTGTGCTAAACTATTAAACTATGATTGTTTGCTTATCCTATTAACTCAGTTTACCAGTATAAGAGCTTCACTTTTATTGATACATTTTCATTCATATAGATAGATTTTCCACAATAGGATAACTGTAACCTTGTAAGCCAGCCACCTGAAAACTTAGGCGAGGTGGTTTAAGAGAAGTATGGAGTAAAAACTGCTTTGAAACTTCACACGTTAACAAAGAAGCTGAATAACTTTGGACAAAGTTTTTGGATTTAGGCAATTGTTAATTCATTCTGCATGCACTTGTCATCCAAGTTCAGTCAAGCCCTACTTACATAGGCAACCGGAGTGAGATACTGCTCATATCTTAGTTGAAGAAGTATTTGAAACTGCACTTCCATGTTCATGTCTAATGAGTGCTCTTTTGTGTTGTGCAAGACTTAGAAAGTGAAGCACAGACAGTAATTCTAGTGCTAGGCTTTAATATTGCTAGTGTACAATGGCTGTTCAAAAGTCATATTTGTTTTTCAAATATCTTGTTTTTTAAACCTCATAAAATTAAAATTTAACTTTTTGACGCTTTACTGCTAGATTTTGAAACATATAAGACTCTATCGTGGTTTTAATCAAGAAGTTGGGGGTTTTGATGTTGTACCCATGTTTACTTTCAATTCTTTCAGCCGGATCTTTTCTCTTAGGGAACCCTTTCTTAGAGACAGGATTACTGCATCAAGTCATTGAGCCAATCCAATCTGAATTATTTAGGTTAACGAATCAAATCTCACCGACTCAACAAAGTTGTTGAGTTTGTATGGCTGTATGTAATGCTATGAAGGGATTGTTTTCCAATGTTGAAATGTTTAAACAAATGTTACTTTTTTATTCCGAACCACATGAATCTTGAATTGTCTAGGTTTGTTTATATCAATTTTTTGCCTCAGAGGGGCATCATGGTACCAAAGGTAATAAGTAATAACTTTGAAACCTCCAATTTGTGGTCATAAAAAAAGTTAGACGCATTTATAAGTTGTCTATGTGATCATTTTATTAAGTAAATGGTTTTTGAAATATTGTTATTGTAAAACAAACCATGACATGTACCAGTTTTAGTTCTTGCATAAGTCGGAATATACACTACTCTTGATTGGTGTTCTTACCTTCATTGACTAGAAGTATCAATACATAATTCTTTTCTTGTTCCCTATGGGTTCAGTAACATATATCTAATTCTCTGTTGAGACCAGTCGACCACAATGTAGAGGCACTTCTATCCGCCGCCACAATATATAGTTCATGATGCCAACACAATCTCAAGACTTGAAGATTGGCTATGTATTAATTCCATTCTGTCTTCTTTTTCCTTTCTCTCTCTCAATCAAGTGTCATTATAAAACTACTATTTTGGTTATATTCGTGGTTGATCAGTGGTGGATGGAGAAGAGGGTTCTAGAAGAAGGATGCAGAGGCATGTGGTTTCCCTGGTGCCTTCCCATGCCAGCCTATAATGATATGAATGATATGTAGTATTTACTTCTCTTCTGTGCTTGCTTTCTTCCTAGCCATTCTTCTAATTAGGAGAGTAACTGTAGTAATTTCTTCATCTAAAGTTTTAATTCCTATCATTCCTTTGATTCAATCACCCTTGACCCCGCAGGGCTTTTGTGCTGGCTAGACAAGTCAGATGCATATTACTTCCTTTTCATACTTATTTTCAAGATGAGCTTATTTATTCTAGAACATTAAGTATATTTTTATATTATTTGTTATACTAAATGACACTCAAACATTTTCTCAATTTCTCATTGATGTACATTACATCTTAGAATTATTAATATATTATAATAAAAATTTGAATGGTAAAGAACTGCTACAACATACAGCCTTCCCTCCCTTGGTAATGCTACTGTTTAAAGGAACAGTCATTACTTCCGAGTAGACTAAATATTTGATTCTCAGCATTTCTTTTACTTTAGCTGGTCCATGTTAGCTTGACTGTGATAGTTTACAAGTATAATGTGTATTTTTTTCTCTCTTGAATGCAGTGGAAAACACAGAAATGTGATTGGATGTTCTTGAAATTTTCTGTCCTTGTGAGATTTAAGGTGGATGAACTATAACCGTTTCTCTTATGCCTTAAGTGTATTTTGGCTGCAAGGAAGCTAACTTCTTAAGAATGGAGAGTGAGGAAGTTCGACATCTATTGTACTGCTCTTGATCACATTCATTCTATTAGCTTGCTAGCCCGCATCTTAAGGATGCAGGCACTACTGTCCTCTTTTTGGCACGCATTTGAATAAGCTCCTCAACATTAGTCATCATTTGACACTGATTTGAGGTGGCATCATTCTATAAACGAGCTTGTGCTAGAATGCAACTTTTTGTGGTTTTTATTTTCTCTCTTGCTAGTGGTGGATTATTACTATTATGGCCTTGCAGTATGATTTAGCATTAAACGTGGTGCAGCTGATGAGATTGATCCATATAGCCAATTCCAATTAGTATGAGATTAAGGCATAGTTGAGTTGAGCTATGTGCTCGAGCAGTAAGAACTTGGTAGTGCAGTTCTGCCTTTGTCTTTGTTTGAATGGTATCGAAAGTGTGCATTGCCATTCTCTCAGCTGAAGTATAAGTAACTGCCATAATTATATCATATCATCTTTTAGGGATACTTTCACCATGTTTTTGGGGATGTTGACCACTTTTTAGCTTTGATGTTGAACGAGTGTCATCATTGAGACCACAATCCAATTCTGTCAGGCATATATCTGCACTGAAATTGTAAATTCAGGAGCCTGAGGATTTCAGTTCTGTTGGATCTCATGCTTTATGCAGTTGGCACATAGCATATAATTTCAGGAATTTCATCATGTACATAAATAAGCATATATCTTTTACGCTAGATTTTTCATTGACGTATTGAAATATATACCATCTTTCATTCTACTTGGTTTTTTGAATTTTATGTCTCTTGACTTGTGTTTTAATTTAGAAATTTAGTTCTTCAATGTTTTTTAGATAATTCAAGTTCATACTACTCAAAATTCACAACGAGTGATTTTAATTAACATATGGCTATTCTGTAATCATATGCTGAAACATAACTCTTTTTTTTTTTTCTTTTCTTTTCTTTTTCTCATTTTTTTACTAGGTGTATCTATGGCAAATTGATGTCTCAAAATTCTTGTTCACTTACTCTCATTGATGTGAAAATTTTTCCATAGTCAGCTTATTAATTAGAAGGTGAAGTATGCTAGCTGAATCATGTTTCCTCTTTCCCCCATTCATTTAAAATCCTAACTTGATTCTGCTTGCATGCTCTTTACCAAAACTTCTCTCTCTCTCTCTCTCTCTCTCTCTCTCTCTCTCTGAAGCTCTTTATATTCAATTACCATCAAAATTATCAATTTATTTCTATATCTTGCATTTTCTTTATCCTGCTCTTGTTCTTTTACTAACCTTTTATCTATGACAAATTATCCTTAGGAACATGATTGGGAAGGAAACTATGAGCGTCATTTCAAGTGGTGAAACTTCTTTGACTGAAGAAGTTTCAGATTCAATCAGCAGCACGTACCCATTACAGGCAAGCAAACGTGCGAGGCATGGTGGCAATGTCTGCACTTCAAAATTCAGAGGTGTTGTACCACATCAAAATGGCAACTGGGGCTGCCAAATATATGCCAATCACCAACGTATTTGGCTCGGAACTTTCAAGTCTGAGAAGGATGCAGCGATGGCTTATGACAGTGCAGCAATAAAGCTTCGCAGTGGAGATTGTCGCAGAAATTTTCCAATGACCAACATCACCGTCCAAGAGCCGAACTTTCAAAGTAATTATAGTGCTGAAGCAGTTATCAACATGATTAAGGACGGTACTTACCAGTCAAAATTTGCTGATTTCATAAGGACTTGCTTGCAAAGTGTTGAAACTGAGCTTAAGCTTATGCCAGTTAAGACACAAAGCACTAGAAGGTTGACATGCAAACAACTTTTTCAGAAGGAGCTCACGCCAAGCGATGTTGGCAAGCTCAATAGACTTGTGATTCCAAAGAAATTCGCCATGAAGTTCTTTTCACGTATTTCAGAAAGCAGTGAAGGAAATGTTGTTGGTGCCAACAAACTGGACGATGGGCAGCTATCTTTTTATGACAAGAACATGAAGTTATGGAAGTTTCGGTACTGTTATTGGAGAAGTAGTCAAAGTTATGTCTTTACAAGGGGTTGGAATCGATTCGTAAAAGAAAAGCAGTTGAAGGCTAATGATACAATTGTTTTTTGCTTATGTGAGTGCTGGGAAAATTCGAGAGTCGGTCAAGGGTATTACATGATTGATGTAAACAATGTAGAAAGGAGCATTGGGTTGATGGAGTCTAGCAACCAAAATGATGCCATGGGAATGGAGTTGCAACTTCACCTGGGTCAAAGTGCTGTATGTGATTATGTCAGAGGGGAGAGATTGATGGAAGCCAAGCCAAGACATGATGATACAAATAGAAAGAGTTTTAGACTCTTTGGTACTCAGATCATCTGATTCTTATGTGTGTTCTGATTTGAGGTATAGAATTCAAGCTTTCTTAGAGTTTTTTGATACTTTATAATTGAAATTTTAAGTTTGACCAATATTTTAGTATGACCAAATTATGAAACTAACCATTTTCTTTCTGTGTTGGACTAATCTTCTGTCTTAAATTTTCTTTTCTTTTTTCTTATTTCTTGATTTGATTTGTCGCGAATTTCAATTTTTAAAGAAAGAAATTGTTGACTTAGTCACCTCTTATAGCGAGAAATTACCTATAATATTAGTGTTCTTAAACATTGATTCTGGATGATTCAATTCATGAAGAATAAAGTTTGCCTTCTAAGTGAAAGATAGTAGGATACGCCGGATATTAAATGATTAATACAGTGTTTGTAATAATAATAATAATGTTTACAGTTTTTTTAACTATCTAATAAGTATTTAATTACCTCAAATTGAAGTATTCGATAAAAAAAATTTATAAACAATATTTAACATATGTGATTTTATATCAAAACAAAAAATTGATGGTCACAAATTTTTTTACCACAATTATAAGGGTAAATTTACGTGTTTCGCTATTGTTTTAACAATCGAATGAGTTTCTTTTTTTATAACCTGCAATTTTAATCTTTTATAATTTAAATTTTTTTTTTTCAGGTCAGTCTCTTTGTTTCTGAGAATGCGCGAGAATTAGTGAAATTTATAAACCATTAATTTTAATATAAGCTGAATACCATGTGCAATTAAAAGAAAATTTTTTATAAAATGTAATTTCAACCAATTAATAATAATAATAATAATAATAATAATAATAATAATAATGACGACGACGATGATAATAATAATAATAATAAATTGTAAAATTGGACATCGATCGTAACTCATAAGTTCTTGTCGGTTAGTTTTGACCAATCAATCATTGTAGTCTTCTGAATTATTAGTGACAATTATTAGTGTATTTGGAAAATTTTGGATCGTCCATCTGGACACTTGAATGGCCCCACCAACATATTCTATGCATAAATTAAAATTAACAATAATGTAATTAAGGAATCAACAAGGTACTCAGCCCCCTGAATCTAAGAACCTTCCCCACTTGATGCAAAGGAATAAATGAAACCATGAACGTTGCATTGTCTAATGTGTATATTAGAAATTAATAATTTTTGTTTGTCTTTATTAATAAACTCAATAATTACTACTCTTTATTATGATTTAGTGTACAAAATTAAAAATTAAAATAATGTTACTCCTCTCTTTTTTTTTTTTTATAGAGAAATTTATTTGATTTGAAAATTTTAAAAAGAGTGCCAAAGAAAAAAAAGACTATAATACCCTCGATCTAGTTTAGTTATCTACATTAATATTTTTTTTTTTTTTTCATTTTTACGCGCTTATTTTCAGAACACACAACAATTAATGTCTAAGGTATAAGCTAAAAAATTTGAAATGGATTTCAATTTTAGAAAAATGCGTTAAATGTGAGTTTTGCATTTTTAGGCGCTTATTTCTCGAATCGCACCAACCTTTCATTATTGTTTTTTCTCTCCCCTTGTACGAGAAAGTTGCTCTTGGCAAACCGGAAAAGGCATGGAAAAGCTACAAAGTACACTAATAATTTTTGGTATATAAGAAAAGACCAGCTAAAGCAATCAAGCATTTTCATATCAAAATTTAATATTTTAATTCCAATGATGCCTTCTTTCTTTTGGCATTTTTGTAGTTATATATAAAGGTTGAAGATGATTTTCGAGTAAAATTCTTCTAACAGTAGGTATTCTAAAGTAGCATATATATTGTTTACATTGTATATGCACTTATTACTAAGTTATGCTTAGTGTATACTCATAACTTTATTTGGGGTCTGTTTAGTAAAATTTATTGTTTTTGTAATTATTAATTGTTTTAATAGCATTTAGATGTTAGCTGTTCTAGTATCTTTTTATGAATTCTTAAGAGCTAAACGTTACGTGAGTTAAGGTTGTGTTTGGCAACCACTTTTTAAGTAGATTTTAGTATTTTGACCGGCTAAACCGCTACACGTTACTTAAAGAACTGTTCAGTAACATAGCGTTTGAACTAGCTTTTAGAGATTAAGATAATATTTTGTAAAAAATTAACTCATGTAACGTTTAACTTTAAGCGTTTAATGAAAAACTACTAAAACAGTTAACAGCTAAATGCCACTAAAACGGCTAACAGTTATCAAAACAGTTAATTTTGCCGAAGAAAACTCTTTTTATAAAATGCTATCATAAACTCTAAAAGTTACTTCAAATGCTATGTTACCGAACATTATAAAAAATAACATTTAGCGTTTTAACCAGTCAAAATGCTAAAAGTTACTCAAAAAATCGTTGTATACCGTAGCTTTAAAAGAGTGAATACTAATTTTTTAAACATCGTAAAAGAACTAATAAAAGGAAAAAAAAAAAAAAAAAAGGAGGAATGAAAAAACAAGAAAATAAGGGATTTTTTTTTTTTTTTTTTTTTTGGAAGCACTAACACAGACAGAGAGGCATGGGTGTGATGTCCTAATCAAAAGAGGATGATGAATCGGAATCACCATAGCCTCAGTTCCATGAAAATCAAACTAACTTTTCTTCAATTCAATCAGACTATTCCATTATCTACTGTTTTCTCTCATTCCGACATAAACCTTCTGAATTTTTTTTAATTAGAAATTATTTATTCAAAGTCAATGAATTTCATATAATTTTACTATAAATTAAATTTATTCTTTTTTAGGGAAAAAAAATTTGTTTCTAACTACTAAAATTAAAATTTTTGATATTTTCAAAAAGAAAATTAAATTTTGATAAAATTACTTTGTTGGGACTAAATGAATTTCACGAACTTTCTAAATTTAAATTTGTATTTGATATAAAAAATTTATTCTTTACTATAAGTAAACTCAACTGTACTATAAAACGTGAAATTTTCAAATAAATTTTACAAATTTAATGAATTTAAATTACAAAACTGTTGATCCTTCTAGCTTTTTAAAATTATTATTATGTCAAGAGTATTTTAGAAAATAAATAAATTTTAAATTTTGTTTATATTAAATGTATAGATGATTATATTTATGAATGAATGAAATGAAGTTAAAGGTTGTGTTCAGCTTTCTAAGTAGCTTTTAATTAAAATGTTAAATATTATTTTTTTTTTTACTGTGCAGTAATGTAGCGTTTAGCCCTTATTTAGATGGATGTAAAATAAAGAGTAAAAATTTATTTGAATTATTAAAATCTCTTGTTTGATTTGAGATAAAATGTTAAGGAGGGCGTAAAATAAATTTACGTTGCACTCATTTTCACTGCATTGGAGGAGCAATCACTCCATTTTGGGAGGAAAAAGAATAATAAAATTTTTCACCCCAGTTTTACTTCCACCCCTTATTTCACTTCCGTTCTTCGCAAACAAAGCATTAATAAACTAGCTTTTAAGGTGTAATATAGCTTTTTATAAAAAAAATTATATAATTATTAATTTTTAATATTTTATAAAAAAATATTAAAATAATTAATAATTAAATGCTGTTAAATCAGTCAGTAGCTACTGAAATAATTAATTTTTGAGGACGATCGAAAAGCATCCTTAGACAGACGGAGGAAAACGACTTGTGGGAACAAGTTGAGCTTTTTCTGACGGCTGTTTTACAATAGAGGAGAGGACAATAATTCGAAAAAATAAGTTCAGTTCAGTACTTGTCCAATCATATAATGCCACGCAATCCTTGCTAGCTAACATAATATCATGCCTAAGTTTGTCCGCTCTCTGCGTGTGCGTATACATGTGCATGCAGCTCCAATGTATAAACTAGCAACCATCCAAATCGATTTTGAACTTATTTGAAACCGTGATTTTAAAAATTACGTATTTGATTTGACTTTTAAAATTTAAAAATCAAGTTTTTAGTCGGGTTGGATATATATTTTAGAATCATAATCATCAAATGTAATTATATTTATATTTTAGTACATAATTGATTGGATCTATAATTATATTTATATGCACATTACTGATAATAGATTCAGTTGCGAATCCGCTCTCTCTCAATAATAAAAAAAAAAAATTTCAAACTAAATCAAACCACATTATATATTTTTTTTATATATAAACTTTTAAATGATAAAATTGAACGGAAATTTCATTTGCACTCACTAGTTTATATTGGATAGTAAATTATGAGATTAATTTATTTTGGATGGTAATTAAATCATAGTTTCATATTAATTATGTAAATTATATAATTATTTTATAGACAAATTATACATAACTATAGTTTTTTTTAATAGTTTTTAGTAATAATTATGGAAATAATTGAACGATTAAATTATGTGGGTATGTTAAGTATAAATCAAAGAATAGATAGAGAATGTAATCATGCATGAGAGAATTAAAAATGCATGAGATCCCAATTCCTTATTATTTTATTTCGTAATCCATTACTAATTCCATGTACTAAACATAGTATTGTTCATTTTCAAAAAAAGAAGAAATAACGTATTGTTCAGTTAAAAATTACAAGGACAAAAGAAATGAAATTCAAGCTATCACCAATAGCCAAAACTAGCTAAAGCTAAAAAGGTGATGTAAAAGAAACAAAGATTTAATAATGGATGGTGATCATGCTCTTTACTACTACGCAAACACCATATTAATATTATCACACAAACCAAACCAACTAAAAATTTAAAGACAACCAGATTGTCCATGTTCTAATTTCCATCTTAATGGCCCAAACAACAATCTCACAAACATTATCAACACCAACAATTAATAACAACTACTACAATTCAATAAGAAATCATTTTAATTAAGTTTACCCCACCACCTCCAAATCTCATAATCTCCCCGATTTCTTCTTCAAGCAACCGTAGGATTATCGGCGGGAGAGGTCCAAACTATATCCTTAAGCGCCGGTCTAAGCTCTTTACTGCAGAATTGGTTATACTCGAGAGTGTCACCATTATCCTTCTTCACCTCCACCACCAAAAACGACGGCGTAACAGCAAATATCTCAGCAGCAATCGCCAATTTCCCTTTCCTTCCACTTTCCTGACCCTGCATCCTCACTTTCGTTTCGCTTTTCTTCACGCTGAATTTCCCCGCCTTTGCCACCTCTTCTAATTTCGATATCACACTGCTTGCAGGCCTTGTCGTGGCAAATCTCAGCTCTTCCTTCTCTTCTCTCTTCTTCTCTTCAAACAAAGGTGACAAATCGAATCCTTCTGATAAAGATATTATATGAAAAGCATTTAGAGTCTCTGTCTGTTTCGATTTATCACCATTTTCCACATTAAATGCATCGAATTCCATCTCCTCTTTGGTTCTAACCTTTTTCGGCACGGATTTTTTAAACCAAGAGGAATCCATTATCTTGCTAATGGTTATTCGAGTGCTCGGATTTGGATCAAGAAGTTTCGTGATTAATCTCCGAGCTTCAGAGGAAAACCATGGAGGACATTTGAAGTCACCTCTATAGATCTTTCTATACATGGACACTATATTATCATCTTGAAATGGCAAGAATCCAGCAAGAAGTACATAAAGAATTACACCACAAGACCACAGATCTGCTTTAGCTCCATCATAACCTTTCTTACCAATCACCTCCGGTGCAACATACGCCGGCGTGCCACATGTAGTATGTAAGAGGCCATCTTGTTTCAAGTGCTCTGAAAAAGCACTGAGACCAAAATCAGTGACCTTCAAATTCCCATCTGCATCGAGAAGAAGATTTTCCGGTTTCAAATCACGGTGATAAACGCCGCGACTATGGCAAAAATCAATGGCGGAGATCAATTGTTGAAAATAAACTCTAGCGACGTCTTCTCTTAACCGACCTTTAGCAATTTTGGAAAACAACTCACCGCCTCGAACGAGTTCCATGGCGAAATAGATCTTAGATTTACTAGCCATGACTTCATGTAATTCGACGATGTTTGGATGTTTCACCATCTTCATAACTGCAATTTCTCTTTTAACTTGCTCCATCATTCCTACTTTTATCACCTTTTCTTTTCCAACAACTTTCATGGCCACGCTGTTCCCCGTCTGCAAATTCCGCGCGTGGTAGACTTTAGCGAATGTGCCATGGCCAAGCATCCGGCCGAGCTCGTACCGGCCGTGAAGTAAGGTCGAGTGACCGCCGTCCCTTGTTCTTTCTGTCATTCTTATATTCGATTCTCAACAGAATTTAAAAAGTATATACAAAGGAAAGAGAATTATGAGATTTGGAGGTGTGAGAAACGGAAACTATAAATCTAAGAAAAATTAAGCAGATAGAAGAGAATCTGTGTGGCTGGATTGGAAAAGGTTCACCCGTCCTCGACGTGTTTCCGGTGGCAATTTCTGCCGCCGATCCACCGCTTTGCACGGCCACACAGTTCACTCTTGGTTAGCAGAGAACCTATCATCTCTCTGCATTCCCCACACAAAGAAAAACAGAAAAATTAGGGTTTTTAATCAAAAAAAATTTTCCGCACCTAAAGGAATTGAGATTTTGGTTCTCTATTTCCTCTTGCCTAATCACATAGCTGGCGGTTATATAGCCAGTTTAGTGAATCTAATTACTATTCTGTCCCTAACATGACTTCCCCAGTCAAGAAACTGATCTAACGGTCATAAAACAAGGTACATGGTTGGACTTGGCATGATCCTGACCCGGTGCAGTTTGCTACGTCATCTATTTTGTATACGTGTGATATTTCTATTGGGTTTAAGTGGGTGCTGTTTCTTACCGCCTTGTCTTTGCATGTGACATTCCAATTCTATCCTTTTACGCTCTGTTTGGACGGGCGTATTATTTTAGATGAAATAAAATAACAAAAGAATTTTGGCTGCGTTCTTTTCCATATCTGTTTGGTTTGATTGTAAATAATTCTGCATGGGCCCTACAATGTTTGGATTGGACCTTTTTGACGGCGGTAGATTAAAAATCCAGGAGGGAATCTCCGAATCCGACGCGGTTTTGTTACTGTTACCGTATGCTAATAATGACAGTAATAACTAACAAGTTGAAAAGTAAAATAAAAAAAAAAGTGGAAGTGATTACATCATCATGTATAAAGTGGGCCCTACTGGTTGCCTATTTAAAGTGATAAGAAAGTGAAGCGGATGAAAGGTTGAAACTTGAGAAAGGGTTAATAAGTAAATTTATTTTACATTTAAATTATTTGTAAAAAAATTAATTACAGTTCTTTGTATCTTTGTAATGATATGTTTGAAAAAACTTGAAGTTATCTTAAAAGATAAAGTCTCACTTGAATTCGAGGCAAATGCTAGGGGAGGTGCTATTAGCACATGACAGTTAGTTTTATCAAAATTAGAAAAAAATATTAGGTAATATAATTTATATTTTACAGTAAATTTCCTAATTCAAAATTCTATATTAGGAAGTTAAATAAGTGTTCAAAGAATGAATTAGTAACTAATTATAAGCAAATTTATTTTCCAAGTAAAAAAAAAAAAAAGATGTGTTTAGAATATGGCCAGTAATTTGTAAAGCAACCTATTTCTCCTGTTAACAATATAAATGGAATTTTTTATTCAGAAAAATACAAATGAATTATTATTTTTAATAATATCGTGTATTTTTAGATATGATATTCTTAATATTCTTACTATTTAGATTTTTTTTTTAAATTTATCCCAAATCTAGAGAGTTCGGATATAGATATATCAGAGATATGAAATGTTGGGAGCGCTATATTATTAATTTTGTCATTTTTTTTTATTTTAACTTATTTATATCAATATCACTATTTATAAAAATAGTTCAAATAATTTGTAATATTATTTCTGCTAGTATATTTCTAATAAATTGGAAAAAATATCTATTATTCGTGTACTGTACGTGCTATCTGTGTCATGTGATGATTTACTCCACTAGCCTCTCTTTTTATAGGTTAAAATAATAATAATAATAATAATAATAATAATAATAAATCAATGAAAATAGAATTTCTCAATTTTTTAAAAAATAATGAACTTGTATTTAATTAATTCAAATATTAAACGCAAACTCGAATTTAACTTGCTTACAAAATTTATTATTCATTATACTAATAGTTATAATTATTCAATCTATTAACAACGTATAATAATTTTTTAGAACAATTACGTATAATGTTTTTGGAAGTAAAGATATTTAGAGTTTAATTAATAATTATTCAATCTTGAGTAATTACGGCAATTATTTTTGGAGTCCAATTAATAATTACTCAATCTCTACAGATCGCCTCTTTAATTACCTTTCAGGAAAAAAAAATAATTGAATTATTTGAATTAAATCGACGTGTATCTGAATATCGAGAGAACTCAAATTTGAAAATTTCAACTTCTCAAGTGATTAAGTAAAGAAGAAAAAGAATGAGAGGAGAGGAGAGTAGTCATAGCCGCAATTTGAAATTTGAAGTCCAAAACTTCACTACAGCCTCCAAAAATGGTTGGCTGATGTTTAGCAACATAGGAGCCATCTCAAATGGACTTCAACGCTTCCTCTTCCCAACTTGTGGAAAAAAAATACTCTTTAATGAGTCGGCACATTTTATAGTACTAGTATCATTTTCTTCTAAGTTTGTCGTTACAACGCTAATTTATATATTAAAAAATAAAATGATAAGTACTAAACTCTACACGTTTTCTCCTTTAATAAAGATTAAGATGTGGAAAAAAAAAAAAACGTACTATATAGTTGATTATAAACTCGTAATTTTTTAAAAGAATACTTCACATATATCTTACCTTAAAAAAATTATTTTATATATATATATATATATATATTGATTTTTTAAATCAAGAGATGTAATATCTTAGACCGTCGAGTAAAAAGTTTATCTTTTAATTCTTTCAATAAGTGCATGTGGCACAGATTAAATTTTTATAAACATATTAATCAAATTAAACATTTGGTTTGTGGTTCAAACATTTCATGAATTTATCAAATTACTTTGCTTACTTGAGAAAAAATAAATTATCACATTTTTTTAATTTATTAAAGGTCAAATATCACTGTAGATAATATAATAAAGCAGATAATATAATAAAAAATAGTCCTGGCTCACCAAATTAATAATAAATATAATTTATTTTTTAATCTCGAAACTAATAATTTGAGATAAACGAAAAATAATTTACTTACGCGATGCCAAAAAGAAACTGCTTGGAACCTTGGAAATGGCAAAAAATGGAGGGCTGCATGTAGACTGTGTGCGGATGCAGAGTGACATCAGTCAACTCAAACAGAAGAGCAGCGTCCGCCCACCTCGTTTTCGGCTGCCACTACCAAACAAAAACCCACACCCTTAATTCTCAATTACTCCGCCACTAATCTTAATTAACATTAGGAACCAACCGCTAATGAATCATTATCATCGGAGAATTACTTCCACTTGAAGAAAAACAAGAAACTCTCGTAATTATTTTTTTAAAGTAATCAAATGTGTCTAGAGGTTATATTTTTATAATTATCTTTTAATTAAAAATTTTGAAAAATAAAAATAAATCTAAAAACCAAATAAATTATAACAAATTAATAATAATTATTATAATTAACAAAAAATGAAATTAATAAAAAAATTTAATAGTAATCATAATTAATAATAATGATAATATTATTAGTGAAAAATAATAATTGATTAGAAAATGAAACTAATAAAAGACAGAAAAAGAAACGTATGTGGACCGGTTGTTTCTGGTTCAGGTTGGGTTGGGGTTTGGTCCCACAACCCATTTGGAAATTATATGGTTCAACTTATATATTTCTGTCTTTTTGCTTTGTGGTTGGCCCCACACAAAGGGCTAAATTAGGAGAACAAAGGCAATAAAGATAGAAGGATCCATCGTTTGATTGGGTTTGGTACAAATGAAATTATTGATTAGATTTGCATAATTGTAATGATTCTATTTTTACATTTTTTTTTTAGTTCTAATTATTGCTCTTATGGTTTTTTTTTTTTCTATCAAAATAATTAATTTGTATTTACATATGCGTTGTTCATTTCTCCTATTCTTATGGGACTATTAATTTTCTTTAAAAAAATTATTGTTATGGTCAAATGATTATATAATTTATATATTATAACGTCATTTTTTAATATCTCTTATTCTCATTTTATACATTTAGAAATTTAATAAAAAGTTAGTTAAATGACTACTAGAAAATATTCGATATTCGATAGATGTTTAATGTGTTTGAATGATGAGAATAATCTATTTTTTTATTTCATTTGAAAAAATATCATTTCATTCCAATGCTTTTTAATTGAAAATTTTTATCTGTAATCCAATTTTTTTTTTTTTTTTTTTTTGTAATTGAACTCGTTCCGTTGTATTAAAATTCAATTTGGAATTTTAGGATTCCAAAATTTAAAAGTTTATGACCTTTAAAAATTTTCAAAATCAATAATTTAATTACTTTATTTATTTAAATGAAGTATAAGTATTAAAATGACAATTTTATTATTGAAAAAAGAAAAAAAAATCTTAAATCGAAATGCACAAAAATAATTTAAATCACTGGTTTAATTAAAAAGTAATAAATTTTCAAGAGGAACATTCAAGTCAAGCCCAAAGCCAAGTCATACAAAAACATATTGGTCAATTTTTTTTACACAGTTTTTGAGTTGGTTTTGTCCTTCATACACTGAATTGAGCTTCACCCATTTTTCCAAATGTAAAAGTGCATGTGATTCTCATGTTCCAACTTCCATTTTAATTGGTATTAGGGTTAATTTATAGATAAGAATGACAATTTTACATCTTTAATTCGACCAAGTACACATTTACAAACTTTGACTTCAATTAAATTATAATAATATTGTTAGTTAGTATATTAATCTAATGATTAATATAAAGATTATGTCCTTATCGGCAGAGTCGGAGCTAGGACAATTATTTTGAGAGAGCCAAATAAATTTTTTTTTAACTTATAAGAAGACTAAATGTAATTTTTCTATATTTTGAAGAATTAAAACGTCATTTTTACAAAATAAAAAATTTGTTTAAAACATTTTTTTGAATGGCCACGGCCCTCTTAGGCCTCAAGGGAGCTCGCCCCTGTTGATTGGCGCGCGTGTATATATATATATATATATATTTAAATTTCACTAATTTTATTTTTTAAAAAATTTATAGTTATATTAACTCTTTTAATATTAAAAAAAAAAATTCTTCTTGATAATCTGATAATAGATCATGACCAAAAGAAAATTTGTACTGATCATTATCAAATTGATTACTAATTAAGGTGATTACATGAGAACATCATTATAAAACGAGACACTTAATGGTAAGTGCGTACACCACTTACGAATGGATAGATTTAAATATATTTTTTTAATATGTATATGAAAATATTTCCAAAAATGATTAAGTACAAATTTTTCTCTTTAGCACTCTTTACTAAAAAAGGAAAAAAAGTTGCACAAAATGGTTGATAGGAAGATAAGATTGATGGGCTTTTTTGTTTTCAATCTCATCTCTTTTGATTTGTTTATATTGTGATTTAGATTATCCATATCTAATTAGCAGTTACAATGAATTGATTATTTAATTTCTTTGCACTTAAATAAATTGTTTACTCAATAATATCCAAATTTATTACTAATTATATAATTAATTTGGATAAGTATTAAGTTACAAAATGTCATTTTTTTGTCTTTTATTTTATAAAGAATATATGATAATACTATATATTTATGCATGAGAAAACATATAGTTAAAAAATTGTCCATTGGTTGCACCAAAGTTGGTAGACTTGGTAGTTGGTGGATGCTCAACACTTGTCAGATTTGCAAGGAGTAATGATTTTTTTTTATGGTTACCTTTTATATATTACTAATAATTATTCTTTTAATTTTTCAAAATTTTAGCGTTTGAATATATCAAATTAAGAGTAATATAATTAATTTACTCAATAATTTATTATAATTTAGATAAATATAATGATTTTCTTAAAGGACACCAAATTCTAAATATGACAAATATTTAGAACGGAAGAGTACTATTTAATTTAAATTGATTTTACAGAAAAAAAAGGGCAGAATGAATGCATTTGGAATTTTCAGTTTGATTTTTAAAAAATTTAATTCAGTTTGAGTTCGATTTTTAATACATTATTTTATTTTAACTTGATTAATTTGATTTTCAATTTCAACTTGATTAATTTGATTTTCAATAAAATTAAAAGTTGAGTTAATCAAATTTAAAATAATTATTATTCAATCAGTAGAATTAAATTTATATTTTTATTCAATTATTTTCATTTGCCCTTAGTTTTTCTACTTTTCATTTTAATTTGAAAATTCAATTTTTCTTTTATTTTTATAATAATTTTAAATTTCGAATTTCTAATTTTACAAGTAAAATTTATTACGGAATATAGCACACTTTCAGTAATCAACTGATTAAATCTAATGATAAAATCATATAAAAACAATGTCATTTAATGTCATAAAGAGGGTAGATCCATAAACAAGTTGTCCAAAGAGACATACTATATAATTTTCACGTGTCTTAACAAAATGAAATTAGAAAAAAACAAATTCACCATATTGATTTTATCTGCTAACGAATCTATTGGCAGAGACAGGATCCACAGATTTCCACCATATTCTAGTTCATACCAGTTCTTTTTTTCGTTTGTTTCCTTTTGACCTTTATTACTTAATTAGCCCCACTCGGCACGTGGCACTTGCCTCGCGTGCCTCCTCTTGAAGCCCTAAAATTACAGCCCAATTATCATTTTTTTTGTACCTAATTATTATTATTTTTTTTAGCTTGTAGTTAAAACTTGAAACTCATAATTAAATTTATTATTATTGATTTATTGTTATTGCATGCATTAATGAATATGTATAGGCCGGCTTTACTCGGGATAAAATGATATCTAGTTCAAAATCCTATTCTCGGTGAAGTTATCTATTTCGAGCATAGATTAATTTTATTCTCATTAGCGGGTGAAGACACCTCAAAGCATAAACTTACAAAAAAAAAAAAAACATTCAATGAACTCTAACAATATGAGATCCTATAGCTGAAGTACTACATACATTAAAACCCTTTAAATTACATTAAAGGAAACAAATCCTTACCAAATTAGCCTAAGTTGGTATTCTACTATTGATTTTTTTTTTTTTTTTTTTTTTTTGCAATTATGCATAGGTCAGCTGTTACTTTGTTCTTTTCATATTTTATTCTGTGTAATGTGTGCACGTATGATATGACACCAACAACTAGGGAAAGCAAAAAAAAAAAAAAAAAAAAAAAAAAATTGAAATAACATTATGAGCTATATATAAGGGAATAGCCCTCCACTGAACTCATTAAATTGGTGAAAACACTTGTGATTAAGAGAATTTGAACTCGAGACCTTTTACTTCTCAAATAAGTGAGAAGACCAATCAGATCACGCATAATTGGTAAAAAATTGACATTAGTAGTAGTAGCACAAGACCTTTTTTTGGATCCCTAGATAGATATTTTTGGGATAATGAATAATTTTTTAATATTGCAGGATAGGATATAAATAATTGCAAGACCTAATAGACAATTTCATTACTATATACATATATACATTTGCATATACACACAATATGTCATCACATCCACTTAGTGTTTAAAAAAAGATGGGTCTAACAATTAAACTCTTTTACAAACAATTTATTTATTAATATCTGAAAAATATTTTCTCTTTGTTAATTTACATCGACTAAATATTATACGTATAGAGGACATATAAGAGTGGCAAAATAACTAGGTAATCAGTTAGAAGTAAGTTTATATCGCACGTTTTTATCTCATAGGTCCTAATCTCTTATCAAATTCATCTCCATCTTTTTTAACTTTTAATACTTTTTAATATATTATGAACACTCTAAACATCGAAAAGTTCAAAAAATATTTGATAGAAAAATTATTTTTCGAAAATAAATAGAGCGGCAGAGTTTAAACCACAAAATCTGTAATGAATTGTTTTACACGTGCCTTGCATATGCTTTTTTTTTTTTTCGTGTACCAAACCAAAATTTCCATTATTCATAGGCCACCATCACCATGTGAGGAGATCCAACAAAATATGCCTAATCTAGTTATATTATTTGTTACCTAGTTAGCATTTTCTGGCCTTTTGCCTAATTATTTAGCCTAAGATTTGAAAGTACCCACTCATTTCTGTTTAGGCAAAAATGGGGCCAACGATGACCATTTTATGCTAAATGCATCATTTCCATTATGGTTGAATGTCTTATTCCAATTACCACTAAATAAAGTTTATGGCCTAATTGTGTTTGCTCACAGTTCACAATGTTATCTCATGTTTCTTTTATTCATTTTATCTTTTTTTTTTTTTTCTTAAAAACATTAAGGGTATGTTCGTAATATCATTTATTTTAATAGTTATTAGGTGTCATAATAACTGTTAGTTGTTCTATTAGATTTCAGCTGGTAGTTTTTTGTATAACGGTTTTGGTAAAAATAGTTTTTTAATAGTTGTTTAATTTAAAATGACAAAAAAAAAAATATTAGTTGTTTAATTAGCTAAATTTAGAGGAAAAAACAATGAGTATTATTATAAAAAATTAATTAAAAGTTAAACAATAAACGTCATAGTGTTTAACAGCTATTATAAAAATTATATTAACGAAATTACAATTAATAGAGATAAAATTTTGAATGTAGTTAAAACGCTAAAATTTACTCGAAAAGCTATTGTGAAATACGGCCTAAATCGTGAAAAAACTTATTTATAATTTTCTTTTTCCATTTTGATAAACCGTATATTATTTATTTTGGGATTAAAAATTTGTTGTTGGCAAATTATAGTACTAGTAATATTTTTCATATCCCAATCCCCAAGTTTATATTAATTAATACTAATGATGATTGCAATGCTCATAATGGAACCAAACAAATGGTTATTACTTGTTGAAAGATCTTTTACATCTTTTTGATTACTTGTAAAGCCACTTTGATTTCTTAATCAAGACTTCAATTTCTTAATTAATATTTATATATGTCTATATATGTTATTTAAAGCACAATGAATAAACTAAAAGTTAATTAGTCCCATCTGATTTAGACTAAGCAAATACAAAATTAATTATATTAATTCCATTTTAAAAAATTATGGTGCATTTAGATATTTATGGACTATGCATTAAAAATAATTTATCACCATATATATAAAAGCAATTATTCAATCCAAGTGTGGGGTACGTATATGGCAAGTTGAAAGGAACATGCCATCTGGAAAGAGTTCATGAGCCACAAGTTTGAGATTGAAAGGATCATTTCTCACTCCCTCTGCCTTCAAAAGTTTATAATAATGTATGATTTGAATTAATTTTCCTTACTTAATTATGGCTTTATGGTTCATTCTATTAGAATATATGTTTAGAGGCACTAATTAATGAAGCGTCTGAAGTTGTTGGTTAATGTTGTACTAAATCCTTGGTGAATTCATTTTCAAAAAAAAAAAAAAAAAAAAAAAAAAAAGGAAAAATCCTTCGTGAATTCATGTTGATCAACTTGCTAATTTCAAATTTAAAATTCGTATTTTAATTTTATTTGTTTTCGAAAAATAACTAAATTTAAAAAAATAGTTTTCTTAAAAAAATATTTGTACTCTTCAGTTATAATATTGAAATTAATTAAAATATATTAAAATTTATAACTTATAAAAATAAAAATATCCAAAAATTATAAAAATTTTATATTTTTTAAACTTCATCATTCAATATGAGAAAAAAATGTAAAATAATACGTTGTAATAATTACCGGTGACTAACGGTGGTGGCATATAAAGATTGGTGGTAATTAGCGGTGATCAATAAAGACGGAGACACCGTGTATAAAACTTCCTCCAAGAAAAAAAAGTGAAGTATTTAGTATAAAAAATTGAAATAAATATATTTTAATTTGGCCCTAATCAAGTAATATTATTTTGTAGACTCCTAAATATTTGAAGATCCCTCCCTAATTCACTGGTGTTAATCAATAGATTTTTAATAAATGTGTATTTATAAAATTATAATAAATTTATTAATTTCTGAAAATTATTTTGAAATTATTTTCTTTAAATAAACTTAGTTTTCTCTTTTAGCTAAAAGGAAAAAAAAATTCCATTAATTAATTTTTCCTTGAACAATATAAAATATTTATGATTGCTATCACATTAAAGATTATTGAAGAACAGGAAACGTCAAGTAGACGTGCACCATTTAACTTTTTTTTTTTTTTTTGTTTTTTTTATTCATCCAATATAGTATAGTTACTTCAATGGCACATATTCAATTATATATCTCAAATGAAAATATCTATGGAAACCAACATTGCATGTATTTTTTTATTGCTGCTGTGAAAGAGAAGAGAAAGCTAAATTAGACAAACTGATTTAAGTAAAAGGAAGTGGAGATACGACATTGAAACCCATATACTATTATTGGGCAATTTTTTTTGTATAAATTACCGGTATTCGGATTCTATTTTTAGGGACCGTCTAATCCGGTTTGAAGTTTAGTCACTGTTAAGGTTTCTTGTTTCTCCTTGCAAGTACGTTAAGTAGGAATCGAACTCAAAAGTTATTCCTGTGTACTCAGCCTGCATTGCAAACTGAGCCACAACTTGTAAGTTATTACTCGGCAATTTTAATGTCTTGTTGAATTGGAAAATAAGCCTATAATATGCCACTAATACTTGGCTCCCCATTGCAATCAATAGGCATGTTTTGTTGATAACTCATCTTGCATATTGCTTCAACATCTAGAATACTGGTTTCTATCTTCAATTAAAACTCAAAACTTTTTATTTATTCATGACACTTGACATTTGTATTTCATTGGAAAGATATAGATATCACTCAAGCGCTATTACGTTACGTTCAATCTACTAAAATAATATAGTATGAAATAATGAATATTAATTTTCTATTTTTTTTACACTATAAACTTATGATTGAAAGAAATAACATTCAAATTGATTTTCTTACATATTTTAAAAATTGTATTACAAAAATGTATTGGGTTTAAATTTCTCTAAATCATATGACATTCCCTTAATCCAATGAGAATTATTTAAGAAATATAATTATTTTTATTATACAATTTATAATATTATTTGAATTTGTCTGATCATAAAAGAAAAAACAATTAAAAAAATGTGTAGAATGAGAATTATATTTTATTATATAGCTCAAAATTTGATTCCATCCATTTCATCATCAAGCAGAGAAGAAATCAATCAACAAGAGTTGTGTAGTTTGAAGTTTCATTACTGCTTTTCATTAAACCTTTATTAGACCTCTAATGACATGCTACGTGTAAAATATTAGTGGACCAAAAATATAGGTAGGAGAATTAATTAATTATTGTAAATTGACAAGTGAATGTAAATGAAAATGGACAATATTGAAAATTGCTTTATGAAAAATTTGGAGGGGACAAGTGTCTTGATCACTACATGCCTGGCATACCTTATCTTCTTTGTTGGATGTAAGATAGCTTATCAAAATTAGCCACTCAATTCAAAACTCCCATCCACAATAATGCATCCCAAACTTTTACTTATTTTCATAACCTGCGGATATAAATTGTGTTTTTTTAAATTTTGTAAAGTTAATGATTTGATATTTACGACCGTATAACAGGGATAATCCATTCTATAATGTGACTTGGAGGCAAAGAAGCTGTTCCGAGGAGGATTTGCGTTGTAGAGAATAGTGTTGATCAATCTTGTAAGTGCTTATTGTACTGAGTTACGCTATCTGGATTTTTTTTTTTTTTTTTATATAGAATGATTATACAGTGGCAAATCACGTGAAGAAACAAAATTGGGACGTGGACTGGGTTGAAGCAAACCTTAAAGCAGATGACCTGAGCTGGTCCAGCCTAACTGATGGGACTGTCCATTATAGTTCTGAGACAAGCTAAGCTGCCTCAATAGTCCCTTTTGTTCTTTTATAGGACAATCCCATTTTCATTTTGTTTGAGCAGAATCACAACATTCATTCATTTGAACCAAAAAAGAAGACTTTATTACATACTTTATACCCAAAATAATATTTATTAACTCAAAATTGAACTTCATCATATTCAATAAATTAATTTAGTCAAGCATGTTTTTTTTTTTAAAGGAAAAATCTATATATTATCATGAATTGTAAAATTAAATTAGGTGCAGTGGAAGATTGGAATACTCAATAATTTGAAGGTGGTAGTCCATTACGCAAGTGAGATATTTAATAATAAGAAATTTGTATGTATATATATATATATATATATATGATTCTACGATACATAATTTTCATTGCAATTAATGTATTTTGACCTAATCAAACTCTACTTTTAGACAACATTTTATTATTTCATCATCGTGTTGTTCTAGGATTAATCATAAACTAACATGGTCCGCATCTGCATGGGATTAGCTAGCCAATTAAGACTCTCAGAGTTATTATTAGTAGTATTAGAAGTTGTAGTGATTTTGATACTTCCTTTTTTTTTTATTAGTAAATCAAATGATTTTTTTTTTTTTTGTCAAACATTCCATTATTTTTATTTTGATCTTTTAATTTTAATATATTTAATACACATATTAATGTATGGTACGTCGAACAATTAATAAAATTTTATAGTATGGTTTATTTTTTTACTCTTACTAAATTGATATTGAGAAAGATTAAGGGCGCTTTTGGTTTAATTGTTTATGCTAAATAATATTGCCTCCATTCCATACGTATAGGCTCGCTTTCTTTTTTCATACGTGCCAAAATTTAATCTTATTTTATTTTTTTAGAAAATTATTTATTGTTTAATTTCTTAAGTACTCCCTATTTAATGTACATCTATATACACAGTATTGTATATAAATAATTTAATATTATAGAGGGATATTTTGGGGAAAAATTAAATAAAAAATATAACTTAACTATATTAGTTAATTTTTCTCGATCTATAACAAAATCAAACTATAGTCTATATATTGAACGGAGGGAGTAGTTAGTTGTAGCAGTTTTTGATAATTTATGGCGTTAAATGTTAAGCCCAATAACAAAGGCCATTACTGATGTCATTAATTTCGGAGTTAAGCCCAATATCCATTTTTGGCCCAATGTTCATTTTTTTAGCCCAATAATAAGCGTAGTGCCATTACTTTCTATTCTGACTTGGGCCCAATTTGCATTATAAGTTGTGGCCAAGCAAATAGCCATGGATTTTATGCATAAAAAGCAAGATTATACATGTATAAAAGGAACCTTTTTTTTATTTCTTTTAATCCCTTGTTAAACTCTTATATTATTATTTTTTTTTTAAGTTTTACTCTTACCCAAAAGCTTTTTTAATTTTTTAAGTTTTGTTTATAACCCTAATTAATCCCTATTTGAAAGTATATAATTAAAAAAGCAAAACTAAGGGCTATTACATAAAGGAAATGACTAACACAAAATAGGAAATTATATATATTCAAATAAAAAAAAGAAATTAAGTAATTTTTTTCTTTTTTATTGCATCAAATATTTTGCCCTAACTATTGGGCTTGTTAGTGTTAGAATGGTCCCAGACAGCATATTCACAGCAATAAATAATATTAAGCTGATAAATTGAAGGACAAAAAAGAAAAAGGGGAAAAAATAATTAAAATTAAAAAAAAAAAAATACAACCTCAAATTATTTCCTATCACACAACATGCATATATATATATATAAGTAACTAATTTTATTTTTTAGCACCCCTTTTTCACTTTATTTACTTCCACTGGAGTGGGCCCAACATCATGTCTTAAGATTTCATCATCTCCTACATCATCATCCTCCGCCCAATCTTCTGATTCCATTTTCTGTTGATAGTATCGGACGGCCACAAACATCATAAACACTGTAAAAGAGTATATTAGCACCCTATTGGAAATATAAACTCGATTAAATTATTTACGAAATGACGAAGGTGACCTCACCTGCCCAAACACGAGCAACCATTGTCGAGAGGTTCCACACGAGGGTAAAAATGGCCAGCGCGACGGCTTTTTTGTGCGAGCAAGAATCCCATGCATCTCGCAGCCGTCGAATCCAGAATTTTCCTTCATTTCCATAATTGAAACGATATAATAAAATTGAATGCATTTATATTATAAACATTACATTATATTATATTGTAAGATCAAATAAAATAAATAAGAAGAGAGGCTCTCTACAAATTTAAGGGAGCATCATTAAATAAAGAGAAGTTATGTTTTTTTTTTCAAAAAAAAAAATTTGATGGGTCCCAACAATGATGCATTTATACCTAAGATTTGCTTGGCCAAATTAGCATCCAATATTAGAGATAATAAAAAATCCTGATTCATGATAGTGATTGATTTGTTGGACTCTGATATAGATCGTCAAAGTTGTGTTCATCAATAATTTTTTAAATAAATATTAATATTTCATAAAGTTTAATTTTTAACATTTTATAAAAAATTATTCAATAGTGAAAAATTTAATAGATATTAAAATAGTTAATTTTTTGTCGTTATACTAAACAAATTCCCTTTGTGTTTTTTGTAGGGCCCAAGTTTTTTTTAATTTTTTTGTAGGGCCCAACTAGATCTACTTCCCTATATAGTGAAGAAGAAGGAAGCATCGTCAACAAGAGCCGTTGCAACACCAGACCCCGTTGGGGGCCCATGATGCATCACCGACTTCCTATCATGGGGCCCATGTCTTTGTTTGTGCTATCAGATGGTGGAAAGTGCAGAGTAATCGCGTGGTTAACGGTATAGAATCATAACTCAATCAAGAACGTAGCAAGTAGACAAAAGGGCATTTAAAGACTGAAGAATTTACCATATGCAGTTAGCTGTGTCGAGTACGATGAGCAGACTTTTGGTACAGTGAAAACCCCAAAAAATCCTGCGGCAGTTACCATAAGTGCGTCTTAGTAAAAAGTTAAAACTTGCAGCGATTTTACCGGTTCCCTATTTTGGGTTCCGACCATATATGAAAAGACAATTATAACCCCTCCAGTAACAGTACTTATTTCTTTTTTATTATTATTATTTTTACATGAATCAAACTTTCAAGATAAAAAAATAAATTAAAAATTGTCGAGAATTGAATTTTTAGTCTCTTCGTAATATCTATGTAAATTTAAAATATATATATAGTGATAAAATATGTGCAATTAACTCTCAATCAAATTCTGTACATTTCAATATTTTTATTAAAATTTTGGATTTTAATTGAGAAAAATCAATATTTAAAACCTTTGATTAAAATAGCAAATTTTTGTGGGAATTATGTAAAATCCATGAATAATAATAATAATAATAATAACAACATACCCAATTTTGCCATCTTCCAAATGGTTATGGAGGTGCCACACCTGGCAAATACAAACAGCAGCACTGCCAACTGCCATGGTTACAGTCCATAAAATTTTTTTTGTATTTTTCTCATCAGAATAATAATAATAATAATAGTAATTGAAGTAAAATAAAATAAATATAATTACCTTCATGGTAGTAGAAGGATCACCAGAAAACAGGGCCCTAATCTTTAGCAAACACTCATTCAAGTAAGGTAGAACCAATTTTAGTAACCAAATTGCCTCTTCTTCACCTAGCACATACCTTGTATCATCTATATCTATAACTCCCCTGTTTTTTTAACATTTTCAAAATACAAAGATTAATAATTAGCCTAAATTATTAATCCTTTCTTAATAAAATTAAATTTCTTGATTATTGCTGTATAATTTTAATGTGTACCTGCAAATAAGTGATCTGTACAAGAAAATTGCAGCAAGATAAACCAAACCCAGATAGGAAATCACAGAAATAAAGCTGTAAAAAGAAATTGTAAAACAGAATTTTAGTTTTAGCCTCTGTTTTTAGAACAGAGTAATAGTAATAAAATAAAATTCAACATTGAATTCAGTGTAGTTTGGGATATCTGACCTGACATTCAGATCTTTAGTATAGGAAGAAGAGACTATGATAAATGTACCAATTCCAAAAACAAATGCAGATCTCGATATGTCCTTCCACATTACTAAATCCACTGAAAAAAAATATGAAAGAGTTTCAAGAAATTGAACCCAATAACAGAGAGGGAATTCAAGTTTTCCAAGAAATGAAAACTTACCTAGATTTTGCAATTTGTTATGAGTTTCTGGGAAATTCTGGTATTCATTAGTAACTGGAACTGAAAATAAAAATAATAATAATAAAAAGTAACAGTTAGTAAGAATTGGCAAAAAAAAAAAAAAATCCCAAATGAGCACGAAATTATAAAAAATTAAAAATTTAAAAAAAAAAAAAAAACAGAAAAGAAAGCCTTACTTGAACTGGGTTTTGCATTTGCAAGATTTTGGTAAATTGTAGCTCTTCTTAGAACAGGAGGTGGCTGTTTGTTAACAGTTGAAGAAATTGGTGATGTTCTGTTTCTAAATTGATAAATATTTTTATTTTCATTCACTACTGCTTTCTTAGGCTTCTGTTCTTGTAAACTAATTTCCACTTTCTTGGGCTTCTCTTCTTGTGATGCTTTTATTTCCACCTTCTTTGGCTTCTCCTCTTCTTGTTCTGCTTTTATTTCCATTTTCTCTGGCTTCTCCTCCGCCTGTTTTGTTTCTGTTACTTTAATTTCTTTAATATCAACACTCATTTTCTCAACTTCAATCTCCATTTCCATTTCCTCATCTATTTCTTGATCTTGCTCTTCATTTTCATCTTCCTCTAATTCCTCACCACCATCAAGAACAACAACATCATCAACAGTTTCTTTATTTTTTACCAATATTGGAGGAGATAATGCCTCATTGGCTTCTTTGTCACTAGAAATGACATTTTCTTGACAAACATCAAATTCTTTGCAGGATTCCTCAGATCCATTAATCTCTTCAATTACAGGTGGACTCTTCAAATCAACTCCACTAATAACAGAATCTCTAATCACTAATTCATCATCCAATGTCGTCGCTGTTGGCTCTGATTTTGATATCTTTAAAAGAATTGAATTCCTTCCAATTCCACTATCAATTCCAATGTCTTTACCAGATTCAACTGACTTGACTTTCCTCAATTGGGGATTACTAGATTCAAGAACCTCTTTAATATCAGATCTTGATTTTCCTTTCTTGCCCAGAATTGGGCTTTTATCAATTCCATCAACAGAGACATCAGATTTTCCTTTTCTTGAAACAATTGAGGATTTCTTGATTCCATCAGCAGAAACACTCAATTCTTTACATTGCTCATCAGAATTCTTGATTACTGAACTTTTACCAATCTGAATTGTACCATCACAACTACTATCAGATTTCCATGTCTTTCTCTTACCAGTTGTACTACCAACTGGGGATTTCTTGACAACCTTTCTTGGACTATCAGCAGCAACAGTAGACTCTTCAGAATTACTATCTCCATTAAAAACCTTAAACGCACCATCTCCATTAAGCTTCATTCTACTCTCCCAAACAGACCCAGTAGCAACATTAGTTTTAACACCGGCTCTTCTTCTACTGACATCCATTTTTTAAAAAGAGAAAAAGAAAAAAAAAAAATCAATCTTTCTTTGTGATAATTGAGCACTGGGTCATAGTGGTTAATAATGGATAATAAGAAGAGGAAATCTTGAAGATCAAGAAATGGAAGTTGGTATCGGTGATGCTCTTTGTTTGGTCTGGTGGGGGTTAAATGATTAGAGTGATAGGGCATGTGCCCTTTGTTTACTTCTTTTAGGGTATTTATTCTTTTAACTTTGTGTCAAAGGATATGTGTGAAGCACTATAAACGAGGCAAAAGTCATTTTAGCCTCTCATAGTCACATGCAAGGGAAGGGAAGTTAGTACTTTTGCTTTTATTTTATTTTTTTGCTTCTTGTTTGCTAATTTGTCTTAAGCCAAAGGCAATAGACAAATGGTGTTAAATTTTGCAATTTGTTGCAGAAGTAGGAGCTATGCCAATTGCCAAGTGAACTATATTATGCAAATTCATTACCCTAAATTTGGCTAAAGATTAGCTTTTCGAAAAGCTTTCTAATTGCCCTTAAAGTTAATTTATCACTAATGACCAATGCCTAAGACCTTGTTGTTTGTACTAAACACTTTTGATTTAAACCACTGTATAAACAATTAACATCGGTTAAGAATTAACAGATAATGACAAATAAAACTTAGAGTAGTAAGTGTTTGAGAGAATTTTATTTAATTATTTTTTTGGCCCAAACATAAAAATACGTATCTAAATAAATAAAAAAAAGTCAATCAATGGCTCTTCATGATTCCTATTAATTAATACTCCCATAAGAATAGATATTTTACAAATTTTCTACTATAGTTCATGTTTATTGCATACTTTATTTTATGATAATGAGAAATAGATTTATATTCCAATTCTAATGTCCATTTACATTGATTTTGTGTAGATTAAGTTACCATTAAGCTTTTCTTGTGGGGTATAATTAATTAATTGATGATTAACTTTTAATTAATCTCTTCTATTTGATTGAGATGGGAACTATATTTGATTTCCTTTTCTTCGTTAATGGAGATGTTCATAGTTTACAAATTGATTTATTTAAATTCTAAAATCTAAACGCAGCTAAAAATTAACTTTAAAATTAGTAATGATAAATAAATAAAGCACAAATCATTAATTTATAATTTTTTTGCCACACAATTTTATGAATTAAAAATAAATAATTCAAAAACTAATAAATAATTGATGTACCAAAATAACTACAATAAATAATTTATATTCCTTCTAGTTTGGTAGGTGAAATTTGTTAAACCAAACAACCTAAATATATTTTCTTTTTACCTTTTTCCGTTTCAAATGGGGGAATTGATGTTTTTTTTTAACCTAAAAGTGGTTTAACTTTGTCAAAGCATTAGTCGTTTTAATACTATATGTAATGATAGAGATATATGATTATTGCCTAATTAGAGGGGACCTATATAATTATATGGTCTAATTAATTATGAGGGATGGTCATTAGGGTTAGAGCTTTCTCCTAAAGTTGTTGCAGCTTGACTTTCTTAATTCAATTAACTAACTATAATTAGATAACATTTGGAAAAATTTATGTGCACAAATTTAATTGAATTAAATTATTGTTTATGAATTGTGAAAATTCAATTCATTTATTGAAATAATTAAATTGAATTGAATTCCTGTTCAAGAATTGCTTCAAACACTATGTAATTAATAATGAATTCATCGTCTTTATTTATTATTTTAAAATAATATTAATAATATGAAAACTTTAAGGGACTAAAAAAATAAATTATGTAATTTGATTATAAGTGGAGACTGTAATTTTGTTTTCAATATTATTTTGAAAATATTAAAATAAATATGTGAAATAATTAAACATGAAAAAGAAATATAAAAATAGAGTTCAAGTCACGTGATTACAATATAGATAATCACGTTGGGCTTATCGACAAAATCGTGTCAACAACGATCCAATACTCTGCACATTTACACTTCCCACACAATTGTTTTAAACAATTATTTAAAAATTTTAATTTACTAACAACAGTCAAATTATTTTTACAAAAGTCAAAATCTGGCTCTGTGGACTGATCCATATTAATTAGCAATTATCATATTTTATTGTTTATTATAATAAATAAATAATCAACCATAGATAAGAAGAAGGGGTTAGGGGTTAGGGTTAGCAAAGGTTAGTGATCTAATGTGCATTTAAGAACTAATCATCTAAATTTCATAAATTAATATCATAAGATCTGCCGGAACCGGAATCTGAATCTTTTATATTCATTAATCAATATGATACATATGACAAATTAGGAACCAAATCATGTGTTATCATAAAAAAATATAGTATTTCTCATACATCAAAATATTAACTTGAATTGAAAAAAATAATCAGTAAAAAAGATCTATAATTATAGAAAATGGAGCTCATCAATTACCATTTAAGAGCAAATAATGTCTAGTCTGAGTGATAAGCTTGACCTGAGACCATCAGGTCTTGGACTCAAGTCCGATCACCCTCCTGCTTAAATTGCAGTATTGTCTAGTACAAATTTATAACATATATTTTCTCCGTAACAATATCTCATGGGGAAAAAACTCCAATTTAAGAGTAGAAAGTTAACAGAAACTCATAGGACATGTCTTACAGAATACGATGACGTATTCTTCCTTATTCAATGGATTTGGTAGAAAATTCATATATGGACATGTATGATATAAGCAGAAAAACAGAGTTGGTACGTCCTTTATGAAACATAGAGCCAAAAGGGTTTGGGAGCATCTTCCTTGCAAAAGTCAATCAGTACTAGACTTCCTAAAAAGCAGCTAAATTTCAAAGAATAGAAAACAAAATTGCAGAGAAGGATTATGCTTGTCTTTACCTTACTAACTTGACTTAATAATTGAGTTTTTGTTTCATAATTTTTCACAATTTCAAAAATAAGGAGCCTCCTAATATGAAAAATTGGGAATTCAATATCTTTACAGTCATCTCCCATTAAAGATCTTCTATGTGACCCCAAAATGGTAAATAGTGGACTTGATAAGATTAGATTAGACTACTGTTGCAAGCATTAGTTTCCTACTGAAAGAGATATATACAATTTAAGAATTTTTGTGTACAGCAGTCAAAAGAATAGTAATTCGTGCAAGATGAGAAAATCCAACTGAGGACAAAACAAAGGAAGGGGGAGAAAATCCCCAAAGTTATCAATTATCTACAACAACAAATCTGACAAGTTGCTTACCGGAGACGATTACCACACAGATTCACACCGTGTCAGCTACAAAAAGAACAATAGTCACGATTAGTAATTATTCGAAAAAAGGGTGGAAAAACCCTTTGATGCATTATTATCCACTCCTGAGATATATGTTTGCTGAACACACCTGGAATTAGATGCTCACCTTTCAGAAGAAAGAAAATTCAACCTTGGAGTAACTGTATATCTACATTGCGGGCTTAATCTACAAGCCAACATATTTCTCTACGACCTGTACCAATATCAATGAGATCCACGTGTGCCAGCCCCTAGTATTAGTTGTTTGATGCCCTATTCCAGCTGCATTTCTTCCTAGAAGGATATTCGTCTTTAAACAGTAATCACTTGACATCACCACTTCCAATTGTTGCACTCAACAAGCTTTCGGATCCCTGTGAAACACCTATTTTTGATTTATCACTTTCTGCTGCTTTTCTCATTTCTATCTCAAGCTGCTTGCAGTTTTCATCATGGGCTTTGTTAAACAATCTCACGAAATTGAGCATAGTTGAAACAACTGCAGAATTAGTTTTAGATAAAGATTACAATAAAAATAGTAATTATACTTTTAAAAAAAGTCACATTCAATTTTCAAAATTAGGAACTGTTTATGTGGCTACTTGGAAGTAAATAGCTGAACTCAAAAAGGAAGTGAAATCAGAAGTTTTTATCAGTTTTTAGCATATCCAATAATGCATAATGTTTTTAGAGTGTGTGAACACAACAGACAGGATCGGTGAGCAGATAATGAGGCAATTGAGAAAGAGACATCAAGCAGATATATTAACATAACAGAGTAAAATTGGCAAAAATCCTGGTAGGCTTTTTCTCAAGGATCAACAACCTTTCAAACACCCAAATACGAAGCTGATTTTGACATTTGATTTCAAATAGCAAAGAACTTCATGTGCAATTTTATTGTATCAACAAATTTCTGATGGTCCCTTCTCTCTGATCCACATGTCAATTTTAAGGTTCCAGTGATAGAATAAATGTGCCACTTTGACTACAAAGTAAAATTTGTTGCTTTGGAAATACAAGTTATTAATGGATGCCAACATGATTCTAACCAAAACATCAGATACAGAAATAGGTGCTTTAGCAGATTGAACTCCAGCAAATGCCAAATGGAAATAATCAGTAACATGTTGTCCAAGTGCACAAGTATCAGCTGACTCAATTGCACTTCTAAGCCCAAGATCCTAATGATACCATATTATTATACGAATTAACAAACATAAGCTCTCATGTTTTCTTTTATCAACACAAAGGTCAATGGGACAACAAAATTATGTAATAGATCGTTCTACTTGACAATTACCTTGTTCAAAGGGACAACGTGCTGGATCTTCTCCAAAATAAAGAATCAATGCATCCACATTTCTGCCCTGTATTAACATTAATGTGCAGGCAAAATAAAGGTTCACATGAAGACAAGACAGTACCACACAGTTACAAATATCAAAAGAAAAAAAAATAAGACCTACCACTCCAGAGTAAAGGGATGCCAAAGACCTCACTTCAGCTTCAGCAAAACGAAGAAACTCCTTTAAAATCTGAGCAATAGAAGATAAACCATATCAGGAAAACAGATAAACATATGCAAACACCGATGTAAACGCATTATATAATGACCCCAGACGTGTACGTGCACATGCACACACAAGAATTGAAGACTAAAAGTTGACAAACATTTGTAGCATGAAGGAAGATGGGATTGTTATTGGATGAATGTCGTTTTCTGTTCAGCCGCATAATATTGATATATACCTTGTAACTGCTGCTTTTCATTCTTTCAAATTAATTAAATCAGATTCATAATTCTCTTCAAAGAATTGAAAATTAAAAAGAAAGAAAAAAAAAGTATGTCCTTAATTTCACATCTGTAATAGCCATATCAGCTCTAGTGTGAAGTTGCTTCTAGTATCAATTCAGATCAAGTTTACTGTATCAATCATTATAGAAATTGGAGAATATTGTAAATCCAGAAGCTATTTCATGGGATCAAATACTTCCATCATCAACTAATATTCATTACTTGATCTCATAAATCTTGATTACACTCTATTGCATTATACAGTATGTATACATATACATCTCAAATTTATACTTGTTACTCAGAGGAAGTGCATGCCTGAATTGCCCATGTCTGATTATTTATACAAGGCCAACGTTTAGTTGCTTGATGTGAATATATTAAACTAATAGTGTAGCATAATTGAAAATAAATTCCAAATATTGGAATCAGAAAGCAAATAACTTGAGCAGAACAATTTATGACTTAATCTAAGAAAAGCAATTTCCTTTAAGATTGGGAGAAAGCCGCTAGTCATTGCACGCGACAAGCACTAGCAAGTTACAGATTCATTTTTCATATATGCATAAGACAATTAATATGCTTAAAATACCTTATGAAAATTTGCTGACACAGGTCCATCACTTTCAGAGATTGAAAGTTCCTGTACAACCTTTTCCAACCCTTTGCTTATGGCTTGCATTTCCTCGGCCAAAAATTTCAATTGTATCTGGGTGGGAACTCATGTTTCAGTCACGAGATACTCTCTTCTCATCTAATTTTCTTAGAATGCAATACAAAAAAATAATAATACCTTTGATGCGGGTTCCAAACTGGGGAGGTCTTTTGAAAAATCTAGAAGTTCCGGTAGTTTGTCAGCAAGCACCTATAGCATATCAATCAGAATAAAGGTTTGCATACTTCAATGGAAATCCTCATGGCAATATTACCCAAAACATAGCATGAACTTTGCTTCCTAAAGTTCACCAATGAAGGACTTCTTCTAAAATGATACGAAGCCATGTCTTATGAGTTATGGTCGTGTAAAATAGGTAAAGACTAACCCTACCAAAAGAATAAAAAGATAAAGAAAAATAACAATAAAAGGCATAAAATGAAAGGAACTTATTGCATCTCTGATATTAAGACTCCACAAGATTTTGCAATGGGCTTTCCTTCCATTTAATGGACATGGATTTTAAATAAAAAGATATCAAGAAATCCAAATAGGCGTATGAAGATACTTTCTAAATACAGGATGCTTATCCTTATTGCTAGTCCCCATATCATTTTATTTCATCTTTTTCCATAGATTTCTTCATCCAGAGCCATATCTTAAAAATTCTATTATAGGATATCATTATTCCTCAAACTAAAAACCACATTCTTCTTTCCTTTTCCCTAATTAATTCCCTAGATGCCTTGTAGAAAAGGTCTAGTGCACTTATGTTTTTTGACCACTGCAAAACTGAGTCTAGCTCCTCATCAATTTCGAGATCCATATTTGAACTACAAATTATTATATGGACAAATTCCTTGACTATTCAGCATTTTCTACTAAGCTTGTTCAGATTGGTGGGTTGAAAAGGAAATAAGTAGTGCCAAAATCACTACTTCTATACATTATGGAAGACCATCAAATTCACCAGTCAATGCAAAAAGAGAGGGTCACAATAAGGAAGCTTCAGATATAAGTATGTACATAGCTAAAGTAAAATACTATGCACATGTTCTTCTGAATTAGCCAAGTAAGAAAAATAAATGGATGCAGAAAGGACCAATTGATAAAGGACTGCAAAGAAAGGACTGCAGAACAATGATTGGATAAGTTCAATTCAATGGGCCCCTGAGGGAGTAAAGACACAACCTGTCGGTTCTGTTCCAAGTGCAATTGATGATGTGCTCATACTTCAATAGAACTTACTGAATTAAATTCCTCATGCTGTGTGTGTGTGTTTGTGTGTGTGTGTATGTGCGCGCGCAAACGTATCCAGTTACACATTCACATTCACATTCACATTCACATTTTGCATGTATGAATGAATATGCAAAGGTATTGAATAAATAAACATAGAAAAAAGCTAAGTCACGGATCTACATATTGTCATGGCAAATATCAATCACGCGAATTAATGACATGTACACATATATCAGGATTTTTAGGACATCTCTAATGCACAAGGTCATCATTTTTATTTTATGACACCTCTCCCATATTTTTCCTCTCTTTTTTTCCCTCGAAAAAGGCTATTTCCACAAACCAAACTGGTGACCCTACAAAAAAAAGGAGCAACCCTACCGTGGCACCAAGGTTTGTACTTATTCACATGTCAAGAACTTACTCGCAGTTCCCATAGATTCTTAAATTCAGTATAAAGAAGAACCCATCTGCACAAGATATTCACCACAGATAAGTAAAAACTTTTACCTTACAAAGATAATGCATGAGAGTCATCTTGTTGTTCCTTGCCCGCGTCTCAGTTAGTTTAAGGAGGCTATCCAACCTAAATCCAACAGCAGAGCCTAAAAGAAATTGCAACTCAATAATGGAAGGAAGAAATTGAATTGAAAGAACAGGAAAACATTGTGCTAATTGAAAATGCCAGGTCCCACAACATGAAAAATATGCAAGGTGGCATCAAATAGATGTACATTAATTCAAAAGCGGCTTTGAATAAATATCACATAAGGACTCAGAAACTATGACTGAAAGGCTGCAGTGTCACAAAACCAAAGATTGGTCACCACTAATGTGAATTTCTTCACAAATTTAGCAAAATGAGTCAAAATCAACATTGAAAACAAGAATGAACTCATTTGCAACATAACAATACAATAATTACCTTTTAAAGTATCTTGAAACAATAGGCGTGCTGCTAAGAAAAAGGACAAGAATAAATTTAAAAGAAAAGGCTGACGAGGAACCATTGGGGTGGCAACACTGTTTGTCACTTGGGGTGAATTTCATTGACATTCCTGCCTATAAGATGCTGTTTCAGGGTGATTTTGAAATCAAATACACGTAACAGTATCTGCCCCCCAAAATCTTGTTACATAATGCCAGATGAACTCTGTAACAGGAAATATTTTAAGCCTGAAAGGTTTGTGTGGAAAACTGTCAAGATCTATAGAGACCAGTAACATGAAATTTGTTTGGCATCTTAGGGCACCTCAAGTGATTCAAGATTGGAGGTCAAGTAATTCAGGCACAAAGTAGAATAGTTGTCATATTTCCACCATTTACTAGGAATTGCTTTTCAGAGGACAATGCAGAGCAAATAATTCGTCACCCAAGTTTCTCAGTAAATGTAGTTGTCTTTAAAATTTTTCAGGCAAACAAGGAGCTCCTTAATCTAATATTTACAATCAGTGTAGTTTCTCTTGATGAGTGCATTAGGAATTTAATGAATCTGCAATACAAGGAACTTCATGGTAGAAAGACAACACTGATAAAAATTTGACTTACCCCTAGCAGTTCCCTGGTTTAAAGCATTTCCTAGTGAAAGAATAGTCTGCATGATTCTTTTCAGTTTGGCAGAATTCCTGATCTGAAAACAGCATTGACAGTGTTATTGGATGCCACAAACATATGACTAATCACCAGTATGGGTTAGGGGGAAAAAGAGAAAGAGAATGTAATACAGTATAACTTGCCTCTTCTGCGGTAGAGTTCACCACATTCAGGCTCTTTCTAAGGTCAGAAACCTAAATAGCAAATAAGAAGTGACAGATCCATATTTCACACAACACAGGATAATTAGCAAGCAGAAACTCTATACATCTCCTAACCTGGGAATGAAACTGCATCTTAAATGAGAAGACTCTGAGCTTAGATTCTACTCTGGGAACTTGCATTAACTCTAAGAAAAACTGCCAAAAAGATCCATAAACACATGTATTAATCAGAAAGAATCATAAATAATACAATACACATGAATTACTGTAGCATTCATCTCAAATTTGCATCTGATTTGAATTTCCAACCTTGTAATTTGAGTTGTTCCTTAAATTTGCAAATGCGTATTTGATGTTAGTGTCTACATAGGGATTGGTTGCAGGAATTTGGTGGTTTAAGCCCATATGGGGTTTTAAATAACAGAGCTATTGCTATTTTAGATGAAAATTTAACTAATAGTAACGATCTTGTATATCTAAAAATTTAGAGTGAAATAAAAAGTCATAGAAATATTTTAGGGCAAAAATATATTGTCAAAAAGAGATGAATGTGTAGTTACAAAGTACTAAATTATTAGAAAACTTTAATATTTTTTTTTAAAAAAGAAACAATTTGGGGTTGATGATAAAAAAAATGATGCAGTGTACAAAGCATCCCACATTATGGGCTCTGGGGAGGATTGATGTATGCAGTCTTCCCTCTGTTTTTACAGAGAGGCTATTTTCATGGCCGAAATCCATAACCTCTAAGTCACAAGTGGTGTAACTTTATCATTTCACCAAAGCCTAAAGGTGACAATCCAAATACAAAATTAAATGGAAGACATTATATACTTGAGCTCTAAAAAGTTTAAATGCCATTTAGAAATAGAGCTAAAAGAGATTCGGAAACAAAGAGAGAGAGAGAGAGAGAGAAAGAGAAACAATATAACATTCTATCTTTAGCAGTAGCGTGCCCCATCCTCTTTCTTCTTTCAAAGGTCTAAAATGGGAAAGATCTGGAAACTTGGATTGTTAGTTACATTTATGATATATCTACAAATATCATGCATTAGTTTCTACAAATAACACAGGACCAGGGCCATGATCATGGCTGTGATCATTATTTAAATCTATATATTTCACTTGAGAATACCCTTTCTATAAGAAAAGTAATTTTATCTAGTAGGGTAAAGAAATCACAAAGTGGAAGGTAGTAAAACTCATCCTTTAACCTAAGCCTGTTAAATGGCCCTTACAATTAAATTTTAGCCCAACTTCATAACCCTAAGAATTATGAAGATGAAATGCTTTTGAGGGAATAAGTACCAGCTTCCAAATGAGTGAGAAGAAAGGTTCATGTAGGTTTGTTTGCTTTATCAGAGTTTATGTTCTCCTTTTTACTTGTTTCTTGAGTTCTATAGAACTCCTTGTACTCAATGGCATATTCTACTTCCCTTCTTTTTTCATGACCTATATATTTTCATTTCAAACATACATCTTGAGAAAATTATATGAAATTCTTCATTAAAATAAAACCATATAGAAACTACATTTTTTTCCAACTCTTGTAACGGATAAATATAATATTTAGATTTTTCTTATATTTTATAAAATTATGAAAAAAGTACTGGTAAGCATATTAAGATTTTTAAAATAAATATGTTGTTCTTCAAATAAATGCGTGAATAATTTTGTTTGCAAGCAGTTTATTAAGACTAACTTTGCCGCCTGAACCATTGTTCTTGGATTGGATTGGCTTGGCTTGGCTTGACTTGATTCATTTGACAAATGAGCTATGCTCAAGCCTAACTACAGTTCTTTTCTGAAACAAAAGCCTAAGCTAACCAAAGCTTGGCTTATTAACAGACTGTAGCCATTGCTCATATATTTAAAACTTCATTAGATTCCATATCCCCTAAACGCTAACCTTATTAAGCAACAATATTTCAAACATTAAAAAGACTTTTGCACATGTAACATTAGATTTCAATAACAATCCTTAATTTTTAAGAGGAACTACCAAGCAGAAATGAAGTAGTACGAACCTGTTCACATTTTCCTAATTTTTCCTTTTCTCCAGTGTAGCCCTGAACAAAGATTGCAAGACACAATTGACTGAAATAGTTTAAGAGTATTGGTGCTACTGACTATTACCAGGGCACAATATAAATAGTAAAGCAAGAATTACATAGAATGAAACACGATGTTACATCCAAAACCAGTTCACCTTAAGAAGTTCCATCTCCTCTTTTGTTGGACAAAATTTTATAAGGTTGTCAACCTGATCTACATCTAATGCCGAATCCTCAAGAGCAAGCACCGAACTCTGTAAATGTACCATAGGTTAGGTTGAGATAACAGGTTCTGAAGCATTACTCGTTAGTATGTTATAACTAGAACTGATAACGTGCAAAAAGTTTGAATAAAATCATTTCATGATCCAATAATATGTTCCAGAAGAGTCCGAGGACATCAAAACCTTCACAATAAGAGACTACGAGTTCATGGAAATAATTTCTAGCTTAGAAAGAATAGACACCAGAAGAAATATAAAATTATCAAAATCTCTGTGCATATGTCTGGTCTTGGACAGGTTTTTATTTTTCTCTAGTGGGAAAAAGAAAGCAGAGGGTGGAGACAGGAAAGGAGGAGGAAGCATTAAGTGAGGAAGTAAAATACCACAAGCAAATTGAATCCTTTTTGAGTAGTTAAGCATAAGCAAACAGCAGATAGAGTTGTGGAATTTACAAGTGAACTTATTGTAATTAAAGAAACTGAAATAATTACAAAACTTAAATAAGAACCAAATACTTGAGAACTGATACAAGGTCCAGAACTTTCGTTGTTTTAGGAAAAATATTGAAAAGCAAAGAGAAAAACGAACAGGAGAAAGGGGGGAAAAGGAAAGAACTAAACTAGGGCACGGAAAGCAAACCTAAAAAAATCAAATTAGAAAATATCTTTTTTTTCCAAGACAAATTATTCTTCTTTTTAAGCTTTCAGAACCCTTCTACTCTCTCTCTTTTTCTTTTCGCAGCTATGATTTTCAAACCAAATTTGTCTATTTTATCACTCTCTCAGCTATTATAAATCTTATTTTCATAGTCCTACTTCCCTCACCTTGTGTCCATTAACCAAAGCACCTAGAATTTTCAAACCAGATGAGAAAAAAGAAAATCATGGTCTTTGCCAACAGAAGTCTGCAACTACAATTTGCACAGTATATGACTTTCAGCTCTTGAAGCCAAAACCTACTCAAGCCACAGCTGATCCATAGGCAATAAACACTTTCTGCTATAATTTTAAACCCTGACATCCTTATGTTGCAAACTCCACACCCAGCTCACTGCAGGAACTCACATGTATAAATGAAATCTGGTTTTATATGAACCTGATTTTTTTTTTTTTTTGAGCATATAAAAGTGTATATGCTGTGTTAAATTGAGGCAGGGTAATTAAGGAAGTATTGAGGCAAGAATGGTCCATGTAAGTAGTATACTTCACCAGTATATAAAAAAGGATTTGCCTACAGCAATTACAAAATAAATATCACTTAAAATAGGATACTAAGTTCAACTCTAGATTAATTTAAGTTAGAAATGGAGCCAAATCTATAATGATAATGTTGAAAACACACACTAGCAAAGCTCTAAATGGTGCATTAGCTTACCATTAATTCGTTCAGAGGCACCTTCACTTTTGAAAGCATAATTTCACAATTATATGCTCGTCTGTGCTCAATCTGCAAAAAAGAATATCAAATAAAGAATAATACAAAAATACAAACAAATCTGCCTCTCACATGATACATGAAACATACTAGTCTACCATAAGTAACTCAACTCAGCCAGAAGTTACAAACTCCCAACAAAAAACATAAATAAAGAGGATCAAGATAATCTCAAGATGTTTCAGATTTGTTACATATATCAAAATTTGGAAACCAAACCATCATCAGTAAGGCAAAGACGACTTCTACAGGTACAGAAACAAATATGGAGGAAAACAATCATGGAAAACTCGAAAGTTTGAAGACTTAATGATGACACCAATGGTTATACAAGAGGTACAAATTTTCCATTAGTTTTGGATTGAGACAGGATTCTACAGATGTTGGATAAGTAACATTGGAGATGAGAAAAAACTAGAGAGGGCTGTTTCCTATTTTAGTGACAACAAATCAGTTAAGGATGCTCTCAATTAGATTAGGTTGTTGCAGGCTAAAATACATTAAAACACTTTAACCCCATTGACTATTCTTCCATAGTTGGAAGATTTACACACACCCACATAAAGGTACTACTTCACAAACAATTCAACATGATCTATGGAGTACATACCAGAAATATTATTGTCTTTTACAATCATTCTGAAATTTATTTCAGTACTTAATTAATTGTTAACAAACAGCAAAGAAGATATTACTTATAATTATAGCACAGATAAGGAGGCACAATTGGTTACATAAATTATAAAGAACGAAGAAATAACTAAAAACAGTCGATTTAGAATGACTGGCACAAGAAAGAAAACTCAAATGGTGGTATGAGCACTAGAAGTAAAACATAGACATGCAGCAATTTCAAGTAACAAAAAGCATATACTGCATAAACTAGGAAGTGAATATTAGGTTACCAATTGCACTTTTTCAGCTTTACGTCCACGTGAGCTATGGATCCTTGACTTCCTTCCGTGATCTGAATTTGGAACCGATGCTGAAAATAGATTCTCAAGCTCTGACAGGTCAATCTCCGGAGCCCTAGGAGATGAAGACAGAGTATATCATAATCAAAAAAAAAAAAAAAAAAAAAAAAAAAAATACTGAAAGCATATTCTAACGGATTTACAAAATCTCTTTGGATGAACATACTTGGAGGCTTCACCAGATTTTTGTGCCTCTGCCCATAAGCTTCCTTGAACAGCTCTTGTTAATTTCAACCAATGCAATGGCTTCAGCTTTTTGGTTTGATTACTTCTTGAAGATATAGTACGAGATAAGCGTCCCTTGGTGCTAGAGGGAGAACTGAATGGTGGAGCAGGAGTTGGTGGTGCAGGAGATGGAGGTTGAGAATTATTATCTACATTATTGCCCATCTTTGAAGTACCTTTAACAGAAGGGAGGGGAGGAGGGGGTGCAGAAGGAACACCAGAGGCATTGGATGACAAAATGGATGGAGATGGTGGGGGCGGTGGCATTGCAGATGAAATAGGTAGATTAGCATCTGGCTCTGGATGAAGAGGAGGGGGTGGGGTTGGACGAGGTCTGGCACTAATAGCACCGGTTTCCTTCAAAGGTGGGGTTGGAGGAGGTGGTGGCATTGGAGGTCCAGCTTTAGTGGTGGGGTGGTCCCTCAAAGATGGCACCGGAGGAGGTGTTGGTGGTTTCAAGGGAGGAGTTGGAGGCAGTGGCAAAGTTGAGAGAGTATCTAAAGCAGGTTGGATGCTGGTTGATGGCACCTGATCTTTGCCCCCTAAAAAAGATTCAGGCTTTTTGGCAGAAGAAGGATCCGTTGGCTCTAAACCAGAAAGATGATGAGGATGGGATGGTGAAGTTGGAAGAATTTTTGAGGCACTAGTGCTCATGACAGGTTCAGTTTCAGGTGGAACTGACAAGGTTTGATTTGAGGCAGCTCTAGATATTATCTCATGAGTGAACTCAGCAGCTTCACACAAGGTATCATCACGTGAGAAAGGATTAATGCCAGAACCTAAGGGCGATTGAGGTAACTTTTGACGCATAAGATCAGATAGTCTGGAAACTAGAAAGTCTTTGTATTCAGCCTCATCAACCACATCAGCACCTGGAGATGATTTTGGCAAGTGTTTGGACTCAATCTTTTGTGCTGGAAACATGGAGTTCTTCATGCCACTATCCAAGATCATGCGCTTCTTTCTGTCCTGACGCATTCTAGGACTCATATCCAGTCTTCGAGGGCTTCTAGGGCTTTGAGGGTTTCGAGGGCTAAGTTGTACACTAAGTAGCAAATCAGTGTCAAAATTTTCCTGGACAACATTTGATGCACTGATTTGTTGAAGCACATTAAGTGCAACACCTGTTTTGGAATCTGACCAGTCGACTGAGCTAAAAATCTCTTGAACTTTAGCAAATGCTTCCACTGGTAGACCTTCCTTTTCCTCAAAACCAGAGAAATCTACTGAAACAACAGCATCAGCAGCATTCGTCTCTGAGAAAAGAACCTTCACCAAGATAATGCACTTCACATTAGAAGAAAAAATGCACGCATACACATTTAAGAAAAGAAAAAACATTACTTTGCCAAATCACACACGACCAAGAATTATACCTCTGCTCTGAAGTCCTTTGGAAATTGATCCTTAGTATCCCACAATATGTCAATTTCGTCACGGTTAAGTATCAAAATGTTTGACCTAATAAAAGCTGTGTTAAACACAGCTCGAAACATCATCTGTTCATGTTCCATATCATCATTTACACTGATACACTCAAGCACAACATCACCTTGTACATGGCAATTTATGTCAATTTTAACTAGTTCGCATTCTGTCTGCAGTAAGATAGAAAAGGGTACAAAAATCATATATTTGAAAAAAAGAACAATATCTAGGTGCTTATGGAAGAAAATACATTGAAAAAGAAAAGTATTACCTGACACCAATAAGAAAAGTGACCTCACAATTAAAATATAAAACCAAAATCTCTAAAAACATTGGAATCACAAGAACGAGGCAAAATGCAGCAAATCAAGCTCCCTACTAACTGAAACCTCGTAAGAGCGAAGTCACACACTCTCATATCACCCCCCCCCCCCCCCCCCCCCATATGAACATACTCTAGGCTTCACCTTCTAGAAAACAAATAGAAATATATGATTTAGGTAAACCTTAACCATATTCTTGAAATTCTGTGCTAACTTAAAGTAAAAAGTAAGATATTCTGAACCTCCACAATGACAGTTTCTTAGTTATTTAACATTGCCCATGAAAATTCCTTCAGCCTTTTATCATGATATTTTGGATTCTTTCAATCTGATAACTACTGAGGCAGTTATCTAGTGGCATTAGAGAAGCTGAAAATTGCATAGTTTACAGTTAAAAAACTGTGAGGCTACTTCAGTTCATAATAAGTTGCTTGAGAGTCTCAGTTATGTCCTTCTCCCACTCTCTCTCTCTCTCTCTCTCTCTCTCTTCTCTATCCGTCTTTTTGTGGTTGCTTTGAGACTCATGTGTTAATAAGCCACATTATCTACCCCAAACCAATCATCACACAATGCATAACATGACAATCTTAAAGACAACGACGAGTTAAATCAATGAAAGTAAGACTCTGTCTATCCACATGAATTGAAAATACTGCCAATAAAAAAACAAGTAAAAAAAAAAAAGAAGCATATAACCACTAAGTGAAGAGGATATGAAATTACCTGCTTATAATTCCGGACAGTTTCCCCTTTCCTAGGAGTTGAGTTCCTAGGAGTAGAGCACACATCATTGGTAGTTTGATATGAAAGACCGTGTCCATATATTCGAAATACAGGACGGCAGCCCCCTTCTCCATCGAAATCAGGAATAAATCTTAGAATAATGCACTCCAATGTAAGAGCTCTCTCCAATGGAGGCCACTCTGAAGCCACATTCCTCCTTGAAACATATTGTAGATACCTGAGTTGAGAAGGGATGGGATTCAGCGGTTGAAGCAACTGCAAAAGCTCACGAGGAGCCTGTCTGTAAATCATGTCGAGAGTCTTATGCTCTCCACTGAATTGCTTTCTGTAAAGCAATAGTGCAGCCAGCATGAAAGCCAAAACAGGCCAACCACCCCGTTCACAGTGCATTAGAAGCAAATTTTGTACGCCAAGTGAAAGCCAACTTTCACCCGATCTTAGAAAATGATGGATCACCTCCATTCTGAGCAATGGGCAACCTTCATATTGCCGAGGGTACTCCATGATAGTCATATTATATTCAGACATAATGTCAGACAGCTGACTTTGTTTCTCTCCCTCACGGAAATTGAACACCAAGAACGAAGCATCAGGGAAGTGCTCTTTAAGTTGACCAACTATTCCACTCATATAGCTCGTATAATTCTCTTCTTGCCAAGCATCGACGGTAAAACAGTAATCGAAGACTATTTATTTATACAGAATATATAGCTTGTTAGTCATGAATTAAAGTTTAAATAGAATCTTTAAACTAAAAGAAAGAAACCCAATTAGTGTTTCCAAAAACCTCAAATGCCAATCAAAACATTTTTTAGTTTCAAATTGCCCTTTCCCTCCTTATTCAAGATACCAAGATGTCCGACTTTAGTAAGTACGCTACGCATATCATTAACAAAAAAAGGAGAGCAGTACATAGCATATGCTTAAAAAAGATCAAGTTATTCTTTCCTATTACACTTTACACAGTCGAGCCAAGATCATTGTTGCCTCTTATTATGCAAAAAGGAGACTTTAAAAGAACCCGTATGCAATTAGGCAACAAAATCCAGCAATTCAATTATTTGAAACACTCTCCAACACAGTTTCACGACACTTTCTCCACTTTGCTTTCATTCTCTATCAAAACATACAGCCAAAAACAAAACGACAAACACAGTCGAATAAGGCAATTCAATTCAAATTTGCAATCCCTACTTCCAAAAATGAAAGAAAGAAAAAAACGCACCGTAAACACGCTCGCAGATCTCGAGCAGACCATCTGGTGGCTTCCTATAGAACAATTTACGAAACAACGACATATTTCATTCAAATATAATAATCTAACACTCCAAAACTAACCAGTTTTTCAACTTCCAATCAATTGCAACAGAACCTTTTCTATGATCAAGGAGTTTGTTTGATTTGGTACAATATCAAATTTGATACTTCTGTTGTTTTCAGTTCAAACTTAGGTTTCAGCTCAAAAAACCGTTGAAGTTTGTTAGATACAGAAACAGATTATTCGAATCGATTAGATCGTTTGTTTGTTTGTTTCGCTGTGACCTGTGAGCACCCAAAATCGGTATATGTCAGCTACTGGGATTTCATTTCCGTTTCATTTTCATTGTCGCCTACCTGCTCCATGTAGCGGGTACCGTGACGTGGACGCCATTAACGACCGACATGCTTGCTCTTTGCTTGAGGGTATTTGGTAAATAGGTTTTTTAAAAATAAAAAGAAATAATAAGATAATGGATAAAGTTGCTTTTCCTTCTTTTATTTCTTTCATTTTTCTTTTTGGCTTTTATATTAACCATATCATTTTTTTTTTCACCTTTGAGATTTATTATTATTTGGATTTTTTGTTCGTTGACATATATAATATAAAATTAAAATAGTGCATTAAATAAGTTAAATTTAGCTATTCGACATGATAAATCATAAAAGTATATCCAAACTACAGTTTGAAATTTTAAATTTAAGTTCAGCTCCTTCATAATTATTAAAAAAAAATATTATTTCTTCGTAATATTAAACTCGTCTCATTTGTTAAACCAGCTGGCAAAATTAAATTCAATTTATTAAAATTTAAACTAACTTTCTAACGACTTTCCTCATTTACTATACACTAGTTAACGTTATATTAACTTAATTATAGTTTTGCTTATGAAATCCAAATGTAAATGATTTAATTTTCTTTTTCTCACAAATTAATGCCATTAAAAAATAAGAATTTATTTTGTTTTATTGACTATCATGAATAAAATGAAATTAACTTATGGATACTAAAATTAAATATTTTCAAGAAGGAAAGAGATAGATTTAATATAAATAAATTACATGTAATATTAACTTACATCATATTCATGTACTCCATTTAGATTTTGTATCCTATTAGATTTATATATGTTTACTGTAACACCCCTTCCCGGTCCATCCGTTAACCCGAATGAACCGAGCCGAGACGCTACAATCTGGTTGCACTTGTATCTTGTCATGCGGATAGCATACTGTATGCAAAATATGAATATAAACACTCCCAATTACACTCTAAACTTCCAACATCTCCAAGAATCATCATAACACAATAACCCTTTATCTATATATCTTTACATAATTATATAAATCCTCAAAAGCATTTAATATCTAGCAATTAATTTCATTCAGAATCTATATCAAGTTTTCATGACCTAATCATATCAACTACAGTAAACTATTTCATCTTCAATCATTTCATAAATATTATTCTTATCACCAACTACTTACACCAAAATAATTACATGTTTCACTTATTTTTACAATCACATAAGCTCTAACAATAAAAGAATTATACATGCCATAACTCTTAATACATGCCATAAATCTTAATTCTACATCTCTCAATCTATTATGACCAAATTAAGCACTTCTGCTTTGATAGGACTCCTCAAGTCTTCAAGTAGCAACCACGATCTTCAACCTGCGCGTGATGAAAATCGACGCGCTGAGTATAAAACTCAGTGGTTCTCATAATTCACATACTAAACAAAGTACGATGGCAACTAACTTCAAATACCAATTTCATAAAGCATTGATACTCATAGAATCAGTAAATTTTAACATGAATGTCTCTTTGTAGCAACGAATGAACTTCTAACTCATAGACATAATTAATCTACTTCTCTCATAACTCCTTTACATGAACCGTATATTACACATTATGATATTATCATGGTCTTACCTGCTGTTCATTGTGTTGTCTGCATGAAATCAATAGATATGTATGAATACATAACATTATATTTCCATTTTCTTACTTGCTGTTCATTCTGTTGTATGACTGATGCACTTTAGTCACAGCATATAAGGTATGATTAACAACATTGCATAACTGTATGGCTCATTAAGAATTAAATAAATAAATTTGTAAGCATATATAACATGATACTTTCATAATCTTACCTGATGTTCTTTTTGTTGTATGAACTCTGCAACTTTGATTAAACTCAGTGAATATCATAATGAATGAAGAAACATATAAGCACATACATATGTAGAACTAAACATTTACTTACATATGGAATGTAAGCACACATATCATGATACTTTCATTTTCCCTTAATAATCTTTCTTGCTGTTTAGTATACTGTATGATTATGCAATTTGTAGTCGATATAACTGTATAGCTCCATAAGGTTATAGTGAAACCTAAGTGATAAGATAAACTGTATGAATACTGTAGGCTATAGGCCCCGAACCGGATTCGCCTATGCCACTGTATGATCTAGTGAGATACTGTCCGCTTTGGTGCCCCTAACCGGATTTGCACCGCACGGTTTAATCATATTCACTCAACGGCCTGTAGCCGGAGTTCCAAACTGTATGGGGTGCAGATCTGCTATTCTATGTCGCGACATAGCCTTATCTACATGGTTTTTCCCTAACCTCAATGGAGCTTATTATGTACATGTCAATAATATAACATCATAATACATAAATGGTTGCATAACTTCATAGTTCATCATGTTGATTTGATTTCACATCATATGAATGCTTACATGTTGTTTTAATCCATGTTCTTATGTTGTATTTTTGTTGTAAAATGATTGGATGCATGCATGTTGAGCAAAGGAATGTAATTACATAGCAAATGAAAGGCAAAAGAGTGTCAAAGCATCAGTCGCGAGCGCGACATGCCAAGTCGCGAGCGCGAATTACACTGAAGAGGTAAGTCGCGAGCGCGCTTTTGAAAGTCGCGAGCGCGAGAATGTCAGATGAGAGTCAGAGAGTTTTCTGGCTCAAGTCGCGACCGCGTATGTGAAAGTCGCGAGCGCAACTTGAGCATCCTGAGAGTCAGTGTGTTTCTGGCTGAAGCCGCGACCGCGCAGCACAAGTCGCGAGCGCGAGATGAAGTCGCGAGCGCGCTTGTGTGATTCGCGAGCGCGAGATGCGCACACTGAGAGTCAGAGAGCTTCTGGCCAAAGTCGCGACCGCGCATCTGAAAGTCGCGAGCGCGAGTTGTGCCATTTGAGAGTCAGAGAGCTACCTGACTCAAGTCGCGAGCGCGCAATAGGGAATCGCGAGCGCGACTTGCTTTCCAGACCGCGCGAGCGCGCGACGTGTTTCCAGATTGTACAGTCTGTGTTCTTTTGGCTATAACTCTCAATATACAACTCCAAATTGAATGATTCAAAAGCCCACGTAAAGATAACACATAGAGGAACAAATAACTCTTCTATGACAATTCCTAGTTCCATCATTAAATGGGGTCAAAATCAAGATAAAGTTGCTGGTAAAATTTCCAGCAAACTCTGGTTCAGCATAAACTCATTCCATCCCCTGTTTTCTCACCATTACCAGTCCTCCCACTCAACGTGAAGCAATATTATCTTATTAACAACACACCACACAATTTCTCATGCAAAGATATTGATTAAACTAAAAGAGATAGCACACCTTTACGCCAATAAGCTTAAGCTCTTCTTTTAGCTTCCTTCTACCTTTGGCTCACCTCTCCTATACAATAAAGTTCTTATAAATTATCTAACAGGATCACCAAATGAGTCAAGTATGAAATTCAAGAAGGTTTACTTACTTGGATAAAATAGAAGTTGAATTAATGCTTAGCTCCCATTAAAATCTTCCCCACCATTAAACGTGATGGAGAAAAGAAAGTATAAGAGGAAAGTAGAGGAAGAAGATGAAGATAAGGATGAAGAAATGAAAATGAAATGGAATCCACGGGTAGTCTCTAGAATGTCATTGATTTATATATGAAAATTCCCAAATGGTACCTCAAGTGTCAAAATGATACAACTCAATACCTCAACTTTACACTTTAGTGAAATCAAGTCCTAATCCTTATACTTTAATCTTTTTGTTTCCTTCAAGTAGGTCCACTTCTTTTCCTTATTTCAATTACATCCCATCCTAACCTACTCTAGAATCTAATGGATCGAACCGGGTTTTGGATCAGCCCGACTCGACTCTAAACAACGACCCGATTCAATAGAAGAATGGGACGTTACATTTACACTATTAATAAATTGGTTATTGTCGCCAATCATGTTGTGGTCTGATTGGTTTTCTTACTTATGAAATTTATGGGGATTGTGACACCTAAATTAAAAAAAAAAATAAAATTTTTAGAGTGAAAAGTTTTTGGAAAAAAAAAATACTTTAGTCTTACTCACTATAATTAGTAGAGTTATCTTTCGGTTCTCTAATTATTTGGGTTGAGTACGTTACTCGCAACAATCCTCATTATTTTCAAAATTGTGAGGGATAAGAGGTTTTAGATTCATTCATCTATAATGAGTACCAAGACATAATTTAATAGTCATTGTATATATGATCTAATAATAAATTCAGATTCGAATATAGACTTTCTGTCTCGATATTAAAGAAAAAAAAAAAAAGAAAAAACGCATTCACCTACAATTATGAAGCAAGTTGTCTAATTGGTCTATGCCCATGTCTAGTCTAAGTGGGAACTTGGAAAATGAGGTTAGGCAAAGCCAAACAAGATATATATGATCTAAAAAAATGGGTTTTCTTTCTTTATTCCCTTTTCTCTCACACGTTAAGTTCATATTATAAACGTGGTAAATTAAATTTAGTGGAATTTGGGTGAGAAAGTAACATAATGTTGTCAATTTAGGGCATGCCATGTGACACACGCACCATTGAAACATTTTAATGTGGTTGACCTATGAATTAGGATCATGATTAAGGAAAATGTGCTCTATTATTTCGGGGAAAATATTATATTTCTACGAGTTCAAAATGCATGTATTATATGGACACCACTGCTGATTATCGACGACTTTCATAATTTATCATTCGTTTGCATTTTCTCATATTTAATAATAAAATTTTTAGGATATCAAAAATTTATATTATTATTAAATATTTTTATATTCTTACGAGTTAAAAGATTTTAACATTTTTTAACTAATGTATAAGTTATTTAAAAAATATTTTAAAGAAAAGTATTTTTAAAAATAAATTAGTTTTTAAAAATAAAGGGCGTCTTATTATTTTAATTAGAGCCGAAATATTATCTCGGTCAATTAATTATATTTGCTAAACATTTTTAGTTTAGCTAATCACTGACAACAGCTAAGGTTGCCAAATGGCGCCTAAACTATACTGTAATACCAACCACGAAGACAGAGTGGTGCCGCCTCTCATCAATTTCTATCCACAATTTCCTTTCATACCCAAAATTATTCTATTTTCTATTTTGCAAAATTTCCAATTAAGTTCTCCTCCTCTCTCCCTATATTAGTATCACTATCAAGTGCAATCTCCAAGTTACAACAGCCAGTACTTTGTCTAAGAAAACAAGGAAAGGAAAAAAAGGGAGTTTCTTTAATTCCATATTCATCTGCAACTGCATTTCTGCTCAATGGATTGCAGAATTGCAGATTCTGCCTTTCTCTTCATGGTACAATTATCTCTCTCGTTTATCTCTGTGTTGTCAGTTCTTTCTTTTTATTCTCATTTGTGTTTTTTTTCGGTTTTTGCTTTCAGAATCCCCAACCAAGGCCAATTCGTTGTCGGAGTACTCTAACCCATTGCTCTCCAGGTACTTTGTTACTCTTCAATGCCTTTCCTTCCTCTAATTGTTCTCTGCAGACTGCAATATTTGCTTCTCAACTTCTTTTTAAACTTCATATATTAATTTAGATGTTAAAAAGTTGCAAATTTAGAATCTGGGTTTGCTGCAAGACTGGATTAGAATATACGAGGATACTGCTTTTTGAGACAACTGATTGAAACTTAAGCATATGATTTGGTATTTGAATGGACAAGTGGATTGGTGGCTGTCTGTGTTGTTATCATACAATTTGGTAATAATTCCAACCATACTAATTGAAGCAATTGGTTTTCCCTCATGACCAAGTGATTGCCTTAACTTTGGTAATTTGACCCCTTTGTCTTATTAAATTTCCTGGCCCCCAAATCACCAAAAGACAATATGGTATTCTTGATAAGTGATTAAGCTTTGTGTTGGGCCAAAAAAGTACTAGTCAGCTGCACTTCCTCCATCTACTCCCATAAAAAGAAGTTTAACGGGAAAATTATCCCCTCCAGAGTCTAGTGTTGCTGCGGCTTTATTGAGTCGACAACTCAATATTGTGCTTTTCCTAGTTATAATGAATTTCAGGAATGTATAAAACAACCTGTTTCCTTCACTTCTTTATCCATTCTTTGGCCAATTTTCAAGATTGTTGGGCGTCTTTAAAATAATTTTAAATAGTACGTTATTTTATACTTATGGTAGTTCTCTTAAGCCTTGAAGCAGTTGTTTCAATGGCTTCTGCCATGATTTGACATTGTAATAGTTCATCCTTATACCCTTAAGTTCACTGCTTATATATTTTCTTATACACTTGTATAGCCACATCATACTGATTTTTTCCCCTCTCCACAGGAATCCATCGCCTAACATGGGATAGGCTTATTAAGAAGGGAGAGAAACAGAAACAATTTTTGCTTCACGTGAAAAGGATTAAACCTGTACAAGCAGTAGCTTTTCCAGTTGCACCATCTTCAGACAGTGCTCAGTACAGAAAACAGTTAGCTGAAAGTTATGGCTTCAGGCAAATTGGAGAACCGCTTCCAGAAAATATTACTTTAAGGGAAATCATTGATACTCTGCCGAAAAAGGTAAATTTTGGAAGCTGAATCATTCATTTGACTTATTCATGTTCCGGCCTGTAGGGTATTGCCATTGTATGTATCTAAGCTATATTTCAGGTGGCCTGAGTGTCTACTAAGCTATAGTTTCATATAGAACAAAGGAAAAATGGCATAGAAGGGGGCACCACAAGTGGTGCATTAGCTCTTGAGTGTTATTTATCATGTAGAATCCTGAAGGGCATGATTCTAGAGTTAATATTGTGTTTGTTAGAAGGGGGTATATGTTTCGAATGTTGCTTCACAATTTGATGCCAATTTTTCAAACCAATTTCGACGACACTTAATGCCATACATCAAACAAGATCTGATTACAATATATGCCAGCACGGTAATCAATGATCTAATCCAGATAATCACGAAAAAATAGGAATGGATAAGACTGTCACTAGATTTCCCCTTCTTAAATGCTGCTCCAGTGGGATTTTTGAAGGCTCAATGTGGTCTGAAAAAATTAATTGGAGAATGCTGTTGATTCTTAGATAATTGTGGGTTTGCCATAAAAATATAATGAAATTTGAATTATAATGTCTTTTGTTCTTCTCTTTCTTGTTAAAATTTTGGTTATCAGGTGTTTGAGATTGACGATGTGAAAGCATGGAAGTCAGTTTTGGTATCAGTCACTTCATACGCGCTAGGGCTCCTTATGATTTCAAAGGCACCTTGGTACCTACTTCCTCTTGCTTGGGCCTGGACAGGGACTGCAATAACTGGGGTTAGTATACAGATATTTTATTTAGGTGATCTCACTAGTTCAAAGTTGTTCTTCCATTACTAATTGAAAGGACTAGTGGAAATACAAATTTGTCTATGTTCTCATTTCTTTTTTCTTTTCTCCCTCTATTAAGTTTTTTGTTATAGGCCACGACTGCGCTCACAAGTCATTTTCAAGGAACAAATTAGTGGAAGATGTTGTTGGAACTCTGGCCTTTCTGCCACTAATATATCCATATGAGCCATGGAGGTTTAAGCATGATAGGCATCACGCAAAAACAAACATGTCTGTAAGATATCCCAAATTGCTGCATCCAATATATGAATATGCATTATTAGAAAATAGCACTTGTAATATGTTTAGGATGATATATATATATAGATACACACATATGTTACATATTTGTTATATATCTATGCAAGAGATTCCAGCCCTGTTCCTTACTTGGACTATTATGTGCAAGTATTTGCAATTAAACTAGATTATTCTGTTGCTTGGAAATCAATCTTATTTTCTGCATTAATTAAATTAGTTTGCAATCTTTATCATTTATCATAGCTCTGAATTATTAATTCTCTCCATTCATGTAATATTTAAGGTTGGCTGAGGATACTGCTTGGCATCCTGTTTTGAAAGAGGAATTTGATTCGTCTCCCATTTTCCGCAAGGCAATTATATATGGATATGGCCTAGTTCGACCTTGGATGTCTATAGCTCACTGGTATGCTACCAATAACAGAAGAATTATAACGGATGAGAATTACAAAGTTTCTAATTCTGGTGGTCCTTCTCTTCATATTTTTTGACTACTAACTTCTGAACGTCATTCAAAATTTTGTATTCATTAGACAATTCTCCTCAAATTAATAAGGATTCTAACAGGTTGATCTGGCACTTTGACATAAAAAAGTTCAGACCCAATGAAGTTAAAAGGGTGAAGATAAGTTTGGCATGTGTGTTTGCTTTTATGGCAGTTGGATGGCCATTGATTATCTATAAAACAGGGATCATGGGATGGATCAAGTTCTGGTTAATGCCATGGTTGGGCTATCACTTTTGGGTAATAATACTTTCTGGTCTTTAATACTTATGCTATGATTCAGCAATGAATAAACTGAATGGTTGCATTTCTGTTCAAGTGATTTTTTAATGTTTCAATAGCAATATCATCATGTTAGCTGAGATCACAAACTGCAAAAGTATAGTTCAAATTCAATTTTGAAACCCTACAACCTTACTTGGGCTGGCTGCTATTTTTACATTGATAATTACTTGTCTACTCATTAATGCATTATTATGGAGACTGCAATTAAATATTTATATTTATGATAAATCTACTTTGCATGTAAAATTAACGCTGCTGCACTTTTCTTTCAAGCTAAAGTTTGTTAGGACTGTCAGTTTACTGGATATTTCATGCTAATTATCTTATCAGATTTAGTACCACATCATAGAGTTCCTGGGTCCTGACTGCATAATTTATATGTTTTGGTGTGTAGGTTGCTCAATACTTTGACTTGGTGATTTATGTGTGTCCTTGAACAGGAGAATTTAGTAATTGAACTGCATTTTTTATATTCTTGCATCTAATTGTTATTGTTTATATGGATTTCATAGATGAGTACTTTCACAATGGTGCATCATACGGCTCCTCACATTCCTTTTAAATCTTCGGATGAGTGGAATATGGCTCAGGCCCAGCTTAACGGAACAGTTCATTGTGACTACCCTCGTTGGTAATAAATCTTTTCCATTTTGATCATGTATATTCTCTGCATTGTCTTGATCTTTGATGGGGCAATATTGACTTATGAAATATACTACAAAATGATGCTTTTAGAATTTGATATGGAGTTGACTTGATTGCATCTTTTTACATTGTTAAAAGCTCTTTTTTCTTTTTCCTTTTTTTTTTAATTTGTTTTGTGGAAAAAAAAGGTGGAACTTCCTACTTGAGTGTCCTAGAAATCCTTAAAGACTTTGAGAAGTCAGAGATAACATCCTGCTTGTCCATACTTCTTACCTTAAATAAAGGACATTATTACCTTAATTATAGATATCTCATTAATTTTTGACCAAAATTTCTTTTGGACTTTCATTTTTCATATCCATTTAAATCATTATTTATGTATTTATTAATTACTTTTTGAATAATATTTGTATTCATGTTTATTAGAAAATTTTTTTTATTAAATTTGTGCTTATTTTTGTATAGTATGATTCTAGAATATCAAGTATAGAAAATATCATTAGTTAAGAGTATTATGGTAATTTATATATATTTCATAAATTAACTAACAATATACATTCTTAGAAAAAAATTGTTTATAACCAAACATAGAAACTGTTTGCCTAATAAAATACTTAATGCCAGTAATGTGAGTAAAAGAATTGCTGATTTTCCACTTTGCAGGATCGAGATCCTCTGTCATGATATCAATGTTCACATCCCCCACCATGTTTCTTCAAAAATACCAAGTTATAATCTAAGGGCGGCTCATAAATCCATTCAAGAGAATTGGGGAAAGGTACGACCAATTTACTTTTCAATTATTATAAATAAGAATGAATTAACTTTTGTTTAATAGTAGTTTTACATTAATTTAGTTCTTGTATTGGAAAGAAATAAATAAGGTAACAATCTAAACCCTCTCCTCCCAGAAGAGGTAAAAGAAAGATCAATAAGTTTCATAATATAAAAAATACTTAGCTTCTATTACATATCAAAGCAAAATGATTTCATAATATCTATTCATATATATATTCAAACTCTTCTATCTCTGCTTTTAACAGTATATAAATGAGGCTACATGGAATTGGCGTTTAATGAAGACGATAATGACAATATGCCATGTTTATGACAAGGAGCAAAATTACATAGCTTTCGACAAGATTGCCCCTGAAGAATCTCAACCAATTGAATTCCTGAAAAGAGTGATGCCTGATTATGCTTGATTTTTTTACATTCGTCAGGGCAACTGCTTTTTGGTTTCTTCTTATCTATGCCCTTGACTCCTCAGGTTAAACTCATGGAGTTGATGTTCTTAGATGTTGCTGATATTAAATCATTCTTTTACAACATTTTTATTAAAGGGGAGGACAGTAATATGAATGAAGCTTCCTGGAAATTCACTGCTGCTTTTGGCTATTTAGATAGGATCAAAGTTTTGGATATAATCAGATTTTTAGATATATTCCCAACCCTTGCCTACCCTGTATTGGACAAACAAAGTACTTGTACTTGAAAATGAGATTTTCCTTGAATAGTCAAAACCATTTCATCTCAGATGATGATCATTTTCAGCAGTGGTTTCTTATTATAGACTTTCCATCGATAGCCAGATGGATCAGAGAATCAGAGCTCAGCTCATGAATTTGAATGACGGAAAACATTGTGGGCACAACTTGTATTGAGCTCAACATGAGTGAAAAAACTATTATGTCCTTAAAAAACTTTTTAGCAATTTGGATATTGTTGAGGTTAAATTAAAGACATATGTAAATGCCCGCGTGTCATTTAGCAGAGCTCTTTGAATTATTACTACGGGAAGCATCAAAGATGACCAAAACAACTGACACCGTCACAATGCCTTGCATAAATGTTTGTGTCACTGACATTAGCCTAATAACTTTTAACAATTTGACAAATTTTATGTCAGATTCTAAAGCTCTTCAAAATTTCCTTTTTTTTTTTTTTTCTTTTTTTAAGAATCTTAACATTAAAATAAAATTAGGATGGCAATGGAGCCGGGTGAGGCGAGGGAGCCATTCCTTTCGTGTCCCCGCTCGCCTAACAGGAAGAAAATTCTCTTCATCCTTTTCAATTTTATATTTTTTTCCTATTTTTCATTGAATTTTTTTAAAAAATTTTATATGCTAAATATAAACAAAAACATGACTATATATACATGTATGCTAACTTCTCCCTTCTCTCCCACTTCACATCTCGGAACGCACCGTTCTAGTGAAATTGTTCACCCTGTTCGGACAAACAAGTGAGAATTTCTCTTGTTTATGGCAGAACCCTAAATAGAACCAGATATCCCTGCTTCAGTACAGTAGCTAGCTAAAGCATGAAATCAAGGTTGGCGTGCTAGATTTTTTCCATTTCTTTTTGCTAATAGCTCTTTGAAATGACTAATGAGGGAAAAAGACAGAGGCTGTAGGGTCAAATGATTCAAACCGCGCCTTCCCACTGTGGGACTAATTTGTAGGGATTTGTCAATTGTCCCCATTATAAGACTTTGAAAGTCTATATTTGAAACAAAAGTATCATTAAAAATTTAACAACAATAACAATATTATTGCTTTCATTTGCATTCAAATTAAGGGCAGGTCCAATTTAGCAGAAAGCAATAAAGGCATATGTCCCAGATAATGTGGGTAATGATCATTGGCATATTTGGTGTACTTGAAAAAAGCTCTAAATTTAAATATTTCAAACAGTTGAGCTCTTTCAACTGCTCTCACATGCCAAAAAGCATCTCTCTGCAAGATTATTATAATTCCATTTGGAAGGCTTCTTTAGTTGGGATTTGTTCCAGATAAAGGGTCTAGATATTCAATAATGCAGAAAGTGGTAAAAGAAAGTCTTCTTAAATTAGTTTTTATAAAATTTAATAAAAACAGGTGAACTCTAGAAGAGCAACTGGGTTGTCTGGATCTCAAATGGTAAAGAAATAGAAGGATGAAAAACACCAAACTCACCTGAAATAAATAAAATTACCTAAAAAAAAAAAGTGAAACTACCACGTTATCTGTTAGTGTAGCAGCTGAAACTGTCCACATGCAAACAGCATCTCTCTCTCTCTCTCTCCACAGCACAGATACAGAGACATGTGCAAACTTTGTGAAAGCAGAGGTCAAAAGGAAAAAAAAAAAATTTTGAAGGGTCAAAAAGAAAAAATATTAAAGACTCGATTTTGAGTCGTTCATATAATGGGAAAAGAACCACAATGCGTTAAAGCACAACCTGTCAATGATTATATGCATCTTCTCCATGAACAAAGCAAACAAGAAATGTCACTAGGTTAGGTCACCATAGTTCCATTTCTTTAACACTAAATAACAATTCTATGCATTTTCAATAATATCTATTCAAGACTTTTCCTTTTACAATAGTTTGAAGCAGCCAAGTGTCATTTCTGTAACAATGGGCAAACCCCAATCAAACTCATTGTTCTGCATTTTATGATAGTTAAAAAGATATATACACAAACAAAACCCTCAATATCTATCTATCTAACTATCTAAGTTTCCCTATTCTTTAACCAGAATTCCTGCTATATCTTCCACAACCTAAAGAGGGGAAAAAACCATTCATATAGATTAGAAACAATAACTGCAAAACCAAGAACACCTTAAAACTTGCATCATAAAATAGGTGGAGGTGGAGTCTCCCAAATGTCAAAGACATTTTCGTCACTGTGAAGTGCAAAGAGTCGATCCCCACCAATTGAAAAATCACAAAGTGAACCTCCATAACTTCGTTGAAGCCTAGATGTCAAAACCCAATCAGGACCACAAAACACAGAAATACAATCATCCATTGATGAAAACAATTGCCCTTCATGTAATGCCAATTTAGGATAACAAGGTTCATCAGGCATTTTCCCTTTCATTAATCGACTTCTTGAGCTCCACCTAACACTCCCTCCACTCATCCTCAAATCCATAAACCCTAAATCCTCATACTCATTCACTACACAAACAGCATTACAATCCTCCATAGCTATAGCATCACGAACCCGTTTCTCATCAACAGTTATAGGAGCACCAATATCAGACCAAGACCAAACCATTCTCTTATGTCTAAAGTCCAGCAAACTAATATAACAATTATCCTTTCTAGGAAACAAAGTAGCTACCAACAAACAACTACTCCCATTTAACCATTGCAATTTATCAGCATCACCTAATGACCAACCAGGACTTTCATAAAAGAAATCAATTTGTTTACCAGTAATTTGATCCCACACTCCAATTCCATACTCATTACTTCTCCCTTTACAACTACTAAAAATCCTATAATCAGAACTAGTACTCAAAGCTCCAGCTGTATAACTCTTAATTAAATTCTCATGACAAACCTGAAATTTATACCTAAGCTCACCTGAACTCTTACTGAACAACCCCATTCCTCCGTCTCCCCGGCCTAATCTCTCACAAGCACTAAGAATCACATTCTCAGAATCAACCCAAGCAACATCATTAACTCTTTGATAATCAAGATTGATTGGTGGATGTTCTTCCATCTTCCAATCATAAACGCGCACCACACTACCATGAGCTACACAACACCCACCATCAGGTCCTGCACGAATTGCAGTGCCATCCCCTGGTGCCCGGCCAGTAATCGACCGGCAATGGCTGAGTCGGTTTCCATCAAATGGGCCCCATTTGGCTGATTTTACATGATCCTGAAGCCCATAAAATGCGGCTTCTCGATAAAGGAGTCTTTCCGGTATGTGAGAAGGGATGTGAAGATCGCCGGTTCGTAGGAGATCGAGGAGGACACCGAAACAATCCGGGTTTCGATCAATGAAGAATTCTGTATTGGGGTTTGAGTCATTGATTGATTGTTTTAAAGCCCAGCTTTCGTCAAAAAATGCACCGAAAAATGAGTTTCTGCCGGCATTAGCTAAAGTCGTGGAGGTTGTTTCGAAGATTCTGCCTCCTACGTTGAAGCGGATTCTGTCTTTGGCGATTTTCATTGCTAATTTGAAGGGTCTGGAAAACTTTATGAACAGAGGAAACAGGGGAAGTGGATTTGAAAATTATAGATAATTAAAGACGAAGCTAAAAAAAAAGAAAAGAAAATGAAATTGCGAGATAGAATAGGCAGAAATGATAAGGAGACAGTCGGATACAAAAAAATTTCCTAGAAAGTTGGAGGGAATTGTGAGATTGTTTTATGATTGGATAAATTTTGTTCGGGAACAAAAATCCAAAAAAATAGTACAACCAAACAATTACATCAGAAGATGGAAATTTATACAAAGATCAATGAAAAGCTGCAAAAACGTAAAGTTGCAGTCCTGATTTAGAACAGAGAAGTTAATAACAACATAACGTCTTATTAGACAAAAACAGAGGCCACAAAACGGGAGAGATGGATCAAATAGAAGCAAATATGATAAAATTGTGAGAAATTGAGATCTGGGTTTTGCAGAAAAAAGGTTTTCGAAGATGGGTTTCGAATTTCATAGAATTCCACTGAGGGAAGCCAGAGAATTTATAGCTGTTAGATTTCAAAAAAATTGACTCGCATTGATAACTTCTCTCTCTCTCTCTCTCTCTCTCTCTCTCTCCCTTCTCTCTTTGTAAATGTCTCTCTTAGTCTCTTATTCCAAGTGTGTCCCTTTGCCCCCTTTCAAAGCTTAAAAATGGACCAAACATAGTTGAGGTTTTATACATATAAAAAAAGTATAAATTGTGGGGTCCACTCCAGTTTTGTTCCCTCGTTTGAACCGTTGAAACTAATATCTCATTGTGTGATAAATGATCCAACGGCGGACATGTGATGGTGAGTATAGCCCTTGGTAGGGTAGGGTATAATAATAATGACATGTCATTAAAGAATTCCAATGTTGAATTTTTCAAAACTAAAATAAAATGGGTTCCTCATAAAGTCAGCTCTCTACCCTAAAAGAAGAGAGCGTGTGATTTGGTTTGTCTTAAAAATGTTAATCAATTTGGATGACAAACGTCACAAAAATTAAGAGTACTTAATTGTTCTTGTTAACAGTTTAAATCATGGGCATTGATTAGGGATTTAGGGCTCTTTTCTATAACCAATGAATTGTCAATTAAATGGATCATAACTATACCCTTTGTCCTAATAACAATACTCACTTTTCTTTTTTCTTTTTTTTTTTCTTTTTAGTATTATTTTTTGAGCATGGAGAGAAGAAAATTCGAATCCCGATCTATTATCAAGTCGTACATACACTTATCAATCAATTATGTTTCAGTGTATACTCATTTTTCTTTTATTTTTCTTAAATTATACCTCGATTTCCATTTTTAACAATTTTGTATTACTTATAACACTAATATTAGACATTTTAGCAAATGTTAGTTATTTCCTCCGTTCCACTTTAATGGTAATAAAAGATAAAGATAGAAAAAAAAAGATTAGAACGCATTAAATTTTTTTTTTAAGTATAATAATAATAATAATACCAATATAGTGATTATTTTATTAACATTTTTATCTGAAAACTTTTTTTTGGTTATTTAAATTAAAACAATGTACGTTACTTTATCTGCTTTTATTTTTTACCACCAAACCATGTGATGACATTGCCGGTCATGGACGGCACACTATGGTAATAATAATATTTTCTCCGAAGTGCCAAAACCATTATCAAATGGCATTGTGTATTTTACAATGCAATTATAAAATTGGAAGACAATGGAAGATATATATATTGTCAATTAGGCTGAAAGAAGCCGATCAGTTTTAAAATATCAAGATTGGTATTATCACTTATATGATGAGTAAAAAGTTTTAAATTCGAATTTTCTCGATTACAAATGTAACTATAATATAGTTGAATATTCTATAGTAAAATAAAGGATTAAAATATAAATATAGGTAAATAAATAAATAAAATGCTTAGAAAGAGGGTTATTGGACAATGATTGATAATCACTAAAAGGAAGATCTAGGTTTGTGCACAAAAAATTATGATTGCTTATGTTATAGTTTATGACAACATAATTGGAAGATATCTTGAACTCAAAGAGACTAAAAAGGATGAAACCTTCTACTTTGTCTTGTTGTCTTTTGAGTTAGTTGCCTTACCCTATCAATAAAACTAATAAAGGTTCTTTGAATTTGAGATGTTAGGTAAGTACCCAATTATTTATAGTGCCAATAAAAGATAATGCACAAAAAAATTCGAATTGGTGAGACAGAATGATAGAAATCCATTATCTTTTAATCAAATGTCTCAAGTTCGAGTTATAGGTGATATGAAATCACAAAAATTCATTCTAAGAGGTCATTAACCAGATGTTTCGAATTCAAATTTTGAGAATGGAATCTTTTTAAACACTTCTTTTTGAACTTTGAATTGTGAGAATGAAATTTCTTTAAACACTCATTTATGAACTTGCTCCCCCGAATTTGGGTTAATTGATCGGATATAGGAGGGTTGAAAGAAATAACGGAAAAAAAAAAAAAGGAAAGAAAAGCAAGATTTTAGCTTATTTTGTTTTATTAAAAAATCAAATAATAACACACTGCCCAAAGCCAATAGCATATGTCATATGATCAATAAATTTGGTTATATATATATAATTTTGGACTATTAAAGCCTCATATCACCAATGAATGACGTACACGTGCGAGTTCTGCCAATTGTGCAGTGGTTTAAAGAGCTTGCTATTGATTTTATATTAGGGGACCCTTATTTTATGTTTTTTAATGGTTTTTATTTAAAGCAAAAATACCAAATCAGCACAAAATAAAAGAAAAGTTGTAAAAATTCTACAGGTTCATTGTACTTTGGTTGCCCTTTTCAAAAGACGTAGATGAGAATGACATGACAGAGTGGCATTATTGCAATTCTTGATTTTAAAACAAGGAGTTTCATAAGAATTCAAGAACTAAGTTATAAACTTTTGTTAAAGAAAAAACTACTGTTTGGACTACATAAAATTAAGAAATATCTGCAATTTTACTGTAAAAAATATTGTAAGAAACAGTATTTTTTATCATTTATTTAAGATCCCAAAGATGGGAAGAGATGACAAACTCTATTTCGTTTGGTGATGGTTGTTAGGTTTATACTCAGTAATAATAAACAGGCACATTGAAGTTTATCTAACTTTAGGCCTAGCAGCCCTAGTTGCCTAGTTCAACTTCAAAGAGGGTTTGTCCATTTGTGATTAACCTTTTAGTTCATCCCAATACAGCCTCGGAGTATACAGTAAAATAATTTTTTAAATAACTTTTAGCGTTTTGATTAAATCTTATTTTTTTACAGTGTTCGGTAATTAAATTTTAGAAGTTCATATAACATTTTATAAAAAATAAATCAATATAATATTTAACTTTTAACGTTTTATAAAATAATTAAATGCTACTAAAACGGTTAACAACTATTAAAAGAGCTTAGTTATTAGGCTAAGGCTTCGTTTGCTTCAGCTTTATTATTTGATTGTCACTTTATTTACAAGCAAAATTACATCCCTATGCATTATAAAGCTTCTATGATGCAAAAGTTGAATCTAAATTCCAATGTAGCTAAACTTTGGGCTTAGGGCATAATAGAATTGCTAATTAATATACTCAAGATTATTACAAACCCTAAACTCCCTAGTTTGGGCCTAGGGCACAATTGAAAATTTCATTCAACCTTTCAACTCCTAAAAGATTTTTCTTTTTTCCCCTAGCCCACCACAAAACTAGTGTAGGTTGTGTAGTAACTCTCAAGTTGCAATAATGTGTATTTACAAAAATATCCTTGTTTTGCAAAAAAACAAAGTGGTAGTGTGGTTGGGATTGCTTGTTCATATTATGGGCTACAATAATAGTTTATGGGCCCATCTTGCCCGAGACAGGTACTCTAAAAACACATGCTCCTTTCAATTACTTAGGGTTCCTTTTCTCACTAGTCGCTGCAAAGGGTCACTATAATCTGTGTCATGTGTATTGCTTACTTGGCAATATTCCATAGCCTAAAAGGTTAAATTGTAATAAAATAAAAACAATAAATTGAAAGTTTATTTAAAAACAAAATTTTCACGGTTTCAAACCGGAATCACTGATTTTAAATTAAAACTGTTGGTTTCGATTTGAAAGAAGAATAACTAAAACCAAACATTAAGTATACGGTTTCAATTACGATTTGAAATTAAATCGTGATCATCCTTAGCTCATAGTAAATCCATGGACGATTAATTGATATATACCTAACTCTTGCATGAAGTATATATTAGTTTTTCTATATTTGATTGCAATAGTTATCTATTATTTTTATAATAAAATTAATATTTTTCAATCACTATATTAATTTTTCTATATTTGATTATTGTATAGTTGTCAATAACATATTGATTTTTCCATATTTGATGTAAAGTTTATCTATTTTTTTTATAAAATTTTATACTCTTCAATTTGCAAATTGATTTTCTATATTTGATTGCAATATTTTTTATTATTTTTATAAAGTTTAATATTCTTCGATGAAATTACAAAATAAAGGAGGTAAGGATGAAGTTAAAGCCCAAAAGTAAATGTAGGTGAAGGACAAGTCAAATTAATCCCCACTTCGGCAAAATTTGTTGCTCTGTTTTATTATTTCATAATATATATATTTTTTATTTTGTAAATACTTTTAGATTTTTAATAATATTCAAATATTATAATTTATAACAAAAAATAATAAAAAATATATAAAAATTAAATTATATTTACTTACTGCGAGTACAAATAAAATGCATACGTTCGAGAAAACTACTCACTAATCAAATATTGAGCAACATTTTTCTGAAAACGCAGTGATTTTAACAGCTCCAAAAGGCCATATATTATTAAGTACTCACATAATCATGAAATTAACCCTCTTACCTGATGGGCCCATATTGAGGCCCATCAACCCACAATATGTGGTTTTGAACTTCTAATCCACTTTGTTGGACTTTAGGCTTATCAGTAACAGCAAGTGGAGGGCTTTGATTTTTCGTTCTCCCAGTGCTAATTTGTAGTTTGTACTGTGATCAATGTTTTTCTGAATGTTGAATTGATTTGATTAGATTGCAATTGAATCGCATTTTTTATTTTTATAATAATTTTTTTAAATTACAATTATTTTTATATTTAATTTTCATGTTGACGCTTAGGTTTATTCGAATTTTCCAGTTCGATCTAATTTTTTAATCCACTGAATTTTAGTTGTTAAACTATACCGAAACAATTACAGTTTTACATGCTAACTAGTTCAACCAATCCGGTCGCGGTTCAAAACATTAATTTTAATTGAGTTCCTAAATATAAATAGAGTTTGAAAACATCATGAGACATAAATCAAATTAAGAGTCTAAACCCGACTGAATGTTGAATTGATTTGATTAGATTGCAGTTGAATCAGATTTTTTATTTTTATAATAATTTTTTTAAATTACAATTATTTTTATATTTACTTTTCATGTTGACGCTTAGGTTTATTCCAATTTTCCAGTTCGATCTAATTTTTTAATCCACTAAATTTTAGTGTTAAACTATACCGAAACAATTATAGTTTTACATGCTAACTAGTTCAACCAATCCGGTCGCGATTCAAAACATTAATTGTAATTGAGTTCCTAAATATAAATAGAGTTTGAAAACATCATGAGACATAAATCAAATTAAGAGCCTAACATTATTCATGTCGTAAAAATAACTTATTTTAATATTTATTATAAATTTTGAGAAAATGCGAGGATCGTAAACAAGTTGAGTGAGCTTTGTCGAGCTCGAGCCGGCTCGGTAAATGCATATTTTAACTATTGCTTGGCTCGTTTATAATGTATAATTAAAAAGAATTGTTCAATTGTTTCTTTTGAAATCAGAATAAATTTTTTTCGAAATAAATTCCATGCAGTTTGTTAGCAATTTAACTTATTTTTAGTCTTATGACAACAACAATTAAGTCTTAATTCATATATATATATATATATATATATATATATATATATATTAAAAAAAACAATGAAATTGCTATAAATTTATATCCCAACAAAAATGAAATTCCTTTTAATGCGGTTTATCAAGATATTTCGAGAAGCCAATTTTGTTGCGGGTTGCTTAGCTCATAAGGCCGTTGGTGTTGTTGTGAGTTTAAAAATGTCGGTTGAACCTTCGACTTGGGCGAAGACCCTTTTGGATTTAGATTTGGTTGGAACAATTTGGCCTCGAATTATTTCCTAAGAGAATAATATCCTCTATTGTTTTTTTTTTTTTTTTTTAAAAACAAAATTCCTTTTATTCACACGTAAAAATAATGCACATGACCAAATAAGGAAAGGCGCAAATCTAGTGGCTAAAAATGATCCAACCATCTTCGTTCCCTCATCAGTGATCATCCGAATCTCCAACCAGGGCCCACATGGCAACGCACGCGCGTTTTACATTCGTCTACACGAATTTTTGGTCGGACACAAAACGACAAGAAGACCTCAACGTTTATCCACCCACGCCTATAAAGTATGAACCACCGAATCATCCATCAGACACTCCACATCACATATTTAAGAATAACTTAGTAATTTCGTGCAAATAGCTGTTTACTTGTCGATCTTTTATTGGTGCACTTACACCCACCGTGTACTTCGGCTAATCATGTGTATCGCACCTCACCATAGTCAACTATAGAGGCTCATTCATAACCTGAAAAATAAAAAATGAAACGCAGTCAACGCAAAAGCGAAGGGTTGGGGTCTTTGTGTAGGGTTTAATAGTGCTGACACTAACCTCTCTTCTTTCTCTTTTGCAGAAGCCGTAAGAGGTCTCTGCTTTGTATCAATAAACCCAACACCTCTATTTCTCTCGATAGAGAAGAAACCGAAACGAAGATAGTGTATCTATCTCCGTCTCCGTCTCTTTCGTTGTCCCTATTCGTCGAAGATTCGGGTTCAATTTCATTGTATTTGGTGCTTAAATGATGGAAAATTTAGCTGTAAGCCAAGCAGAGTTAAGGATCCATTCAAAGGAAGATGAGGTGGTATTAGATGTTGCAAATGGATCTTCGGTTGTTTCTTCTTCTTCTTCTGTGTTTCAGAGAAGGATTGTGTTCCAACCCGCAAAAAAGCCGTTTGCTGGTTTTGGAAATACCGGTGCTGGTAGCGATTTTCGGATTGAAACTCTAAATTCTGATTCGGGTTGTAAAAGGCCTTTCGGCTTGAACGCTTCTCAGTCAGGAAAGAAAGTGGATGGCTCCGATTTCGTGGAAAATGGGCTCGATCCAGAGCTTGGTTTCGGGATTACTTTCAGGAAAATTGTGAGTCTGTTGTATTTTGTTATGTTTTTACTTTCTTTTTCCTAGTTTGAAATGATTTAGAGAAACAAAATGGTTGTTTAGCTCGTTTTTTTGCCTTTGATTTATAGGTGTTTTAATGCTAAATTAATTACCTGGAAGCTTGGGTTATTGATTTTTATCATTTTCCTTTTTTACTCAATAACATAGTTATGAGTCTGTATAAATGATCAGGATTTTTTTCCATACTGTTGTTTATTATTTTTGGTGGTGGTTATATATTCAAGCTTATTAATTGTTTTATAGATAATTTGGTCACTCCAACTTTAATTTATGCTGTAAAATTTTTTACTCAGTTAATTTAACGATCTCCATAGTATTTTTTTTTTAAAAAAAAATAAAAAGCAAACTCCTGCTGTTTGGTTCTCGGTTCACTTTCAACATTGATGGGAAATCTTTTTCTGCATTCTGGGTTACCTTTTACCATTTTAGAATTGCTTTTAATGTTTTTCTTCCTCATTCATTCATTCCAATTGGTATTTTCCTTGACTTCTGCTAGTATGTTTAATCTTTTTTGGTGTCTTGTTAGTGTGTCCTCTTTTTGGTTATTTCATTTTTTTTAAATGTGCAATTTTGTTTTACTTTTTGAAGGTTGTTTTCCAATTTATGTGTTTGTTTCAGAAGTCCTCTAGGATTTTGTTTTGTTTTTGCTAAATTCGTAATTTTAAGCTTGGTTAGCTGTTGGAGTTATTGCTTTGGAGTTATCATTATTATGAACTTCGGGTAGCAGTTAGCCAGTTGCTTAACATCGAGGTTCACATGAATGATCTCCAGGGTGCTGGTTTGGAAAATCTTGGGAACACTTGTTTTCTCAATTCAGTATTGCAGTGTCTAACATATACTGAGCCTTTGGCAGCATATTTGCAAAGCGGCAAGCATCAAAATTCATGTGAGTTGTCCTCTGACCTACTAATATTATTTTGGTTTACTTCTGTGTGCGCGCGATATGATCGGATTGTTGTGGTTGCTTTTTTGTGGAAATTACTTTTCCATTATGAGCAGTCTTTGTCGGTTGGGATGGGGGATCAATTAATGATCCTTGTTCTGGAGTTTTATCTGAGTTTGATTAGCATATAATTCATAATCCTTCAATATATTTCTCTTTCAAATCTGATCACATATTTTAATATGGTTGCAAATGCTTATCGGCATTGTTTTTGCTGGTGTTCTTAAGGGCCCAAGGCGCATTAAGGGTCCTAGAGCCTGAAGCGTGCACCTAGTGGACAAAAGGTGCACATACACACACATATTTCCTAGTTGAATAATAAGATATCAAATAAATACTTATTCCTCTATAGAATTGAATATATGTATTAACAAAACAAATATCAAATAATTGAATAATCACATCCCACTATATTTTAGCAATATCTGTTTAAGCATCACAAAAAAGTCAAAACTTTGTTAGAAATCTAAAAACGAGAATTTTAACACATATATAATAAAAAGAACAACCAAATCATATTAAATGTCATCAATTTTAAATTAAATCAAGGTATGAAACTTTAAATCGTTTATACATTTAAAAAAAAAATCAGATTGGGCACAGTTGCGCTTTTAACAAATCTGGTTTTTGTTTTCCTGATAATGATCCTTTAGCTGCTTTTGAGGCAATTTTTTTTATAGAGTTAGAATGTTAGCCATCCAGTTTTTCATGGATATTATTTGTTGGTTATAGAAAGGTTAGAAGTTGAGGTTGTGATGCAAACATTAGATTTCAGATGGCCGGGAACCATTCACTATTTCCTGTTCTGTCCAAGTCCTTATATTAGAAAGTTTTTAAGGCATAACAATATTGTATAATACGATCCTTTGTAGACTAAACTTCCGAGTTTTGACATCATCACTGAAAACCTCAGGTACTGTCTCTTTACAGGAGGATCGAATAACAAAGCGGCATCTCAGAAAGCTAGAGCTTTTGTCCCCTATCAGCCCTTGGCTCGCTATGATGCCTATATTTGCTTTTATTTTTAAGGACTAGAGTTGGAACTAGATTGTCTAGAATCAAAATATAAGGCTTTAAAGCATGATGCACATCTTGACTGTAACGTTAGGGTGATGATGCCCTGAAGTACACTCATAACTTTCTTATATATTTGACCTATGACAATCAAATTATCCTTGTGTCTCTAATGTAGCTTGCTTAAGCAAATTGACTTAATACAGACACTTTGTCATAAGCCAAAGACATTCCAAATTTAATGGCATCCCAAACTAATATGCATAATTGATTACAGACTCGGACATTTCTGGTTTAGCTTATAGTATATTTAATCATTCACTACTTCAGTTAGCTAACAATGTTATAGGATCATAATTCCTTCCATTGCCTTTTTCTTGTATAGGCATTGCCTGATGACTCGTGTGATTTTGTTTCATGGTTTCATATATGTGTTTGGCTCAGTAAGAGTCAGCTCTTCAACCAACAGTTTAAGTGAATAAGGTTCTTAATATCTTTCCCATCATTCTTTTTTTCTTTGAAGGCAAGAAGCTTTCTTCTGATCTGGAAAGAAGTTTTACTGCTCGTGTATGTGTTTATAAACATGTTCACTTGCATGCTTTCAAATTGTGTGATGACCTTGTGTATTTATTTCCTTTGTACCCATTTTGACCTCCTCCTGTTAACCAAGGGTTTAAGACCTGTTTGATCCGATAGTCTGATATGGGCTTATTGTCTGGCACATGTAATGAATGGTTAAATATATTTATTGTTCAGCGCACATGTTTTGGGACACGGTTGTTGCTCTTCTCACAGAATACTTGTGACCTAGTTATCCATTGCTAAATCATTCTCTCAAGTAATAAACTAAAAATTTCTCAGCTGCTAGATCTTTTCTAGTGCAAAAAAGCAAGGAACGTTGGATGTGCCTTGCTGAGGGAGAAATTGTAAATTCAAGCTATCGTATGTGGTAATTTATTATCTTTGACATATATTTGCATTTTTAATATGGAAAAATATGCTCCACTTTTCTACGTTTTATATCTGTATCATATTCCGTTCTAGATTTTACGATTTTGTTTTCCATGCTCACATTATTCCTTGTGCATTCTCATGCAAGTTTGGATGAGGTTGGGCATATTTCTAACCTTTTTGTTTGATCAATTTTTGAAGGCCATATTGCTGGTTTTTGTGCACTGTGTGCGATCCAGAAACATGTTAGCCGTGCTCTACAATCAACAGGGAGATCACTAGTACCCAAGGATCTCGTCTCTAACTTGCGGTGTATCCTTTTGGCATTTTCTCTGTGTTATACTAGATATCTGCAATGTGTTAGCTAAATTTGTGGCAGCATTTTTTATTGAACTGAGTAGTTGAAAAATGAATTCTGTAATAGTCACTGCCCTTTCCCTGCATTTCTTGCTGTTATTTTTTTCCTTTATTTTCTTCTTTTAGCTGATGTTTAATTCTGTTGCTATGCAATATTCCTTCATTTGTATGATGCTGGTCTTAAGTATACAAACTTGGTAGTTAACAGAGTTCCCTGTGGCAATATGAAATTCAATAGTTGGACTGCTTCAGGAGCTTTTTCCATTGCTACTGTTTTATCGGAGAAATATAAGTAATGGCTTCTGAATTTTTCCATGATAAAGCTTTGGCCTCTCATTCAGCTCGTTCCCATATCTGTAATTCTTGACTGCATATTTAGGCATATCACGGAACTTCAGAAATGCTAGGCAGGAGGATGCTCATGAGTACATGGTAAACTTGTTGGAATCAATGCATAAGTGCTGCTTACCTTCGGGAGTACCGAGTGAATCTCCTGCTGCTTATGAAAAGAGTTTGGTGCACAAAATCTTTGGCGGTCGCCTTCGGAGTCAGGCAATTTTCTTGCTTGATTTGTCAACATTTTTAATCATTCTGCTGCCTTTTTACCTCTTGATTAATTTATGGATATATGCATGCATTTGCAATGCAAGTTTAAGGTGTTGAATTGCATCCAGAGAAAAATTAAGAATTAATGACATTGCTAAGGGCGGCCTAATGTAAAAACGCTGTGTAATTTGTATGCAAGTTTATTATACTTTTCGTTAGATATTCTCTTTACTGAAGTGATTACTGGTATTGGCTCTTAAACTTGGAAGAATTACAACATATATGGGGTTAATGTACCAGTAGAATATCTAAATGTATAGTAATTTCTTTTTTATTTGGTTACCTATTTAGGTGGAATGTCAACAATGTTCATACTGCTCCAACAAATTTGATCCATTTTTAGATTTAAGCCTTGAAATAGTTAAGGCAGATACTTTGCCTGTCGCACTTCGAAACTTTACTGCTGCGGAGCTGCTAGATGGAGGAGAGAAGCATTATCAGTGCCAGAGATGCAAGCAGAAAGTTAGGGCTAAAAAGCGTCTTACAGTACACAAGGCTCCATATGTGCTTACTGTCCATCTGAAGCGCTTCCACGCACATGATCCCGGACGGAAATATGACAAGAAAGTTTTGTTTGATCGTTCTTTAGACATGAAACCTTTTGTCAGCGGTTCCTATGTGAGTAAACTTGTGATTGTTTTAAGTCATTGTTCTTCTGTGTGACTTCATCTCATATTTTCCTAAAATCCTTGAGCTCACATATTATTAGGTCAGTTTTGAACTTAGTGCCTGTCTGGCACTATGATTGAACTGCATTTGGAATAGCGAATGCTTGACAATTGACAAATCATGGTCTGCCAGAAGCTAGATTTTGTAGCTTTTCCCAAACCATGGTTTTCTTAAAGCAATCTAAAAATATAAAAGACAAAGTCGAACACAGTTCTCAAAACCAGCTCCAGAATCAATCCCAAATGGAGCCTTAATCAGTGCTAAGCTGTTCTTATTTTTATTTTGGCCTCATCTTGCTTTTTATTTATCATGTTCTTGACTAAATTACGATTGAACACATTTTTTTTATAAAAATCTTGTTATTTGCTTATTTACATTTGAAATGACAAAGAGTGTCATTGGAGTTCTCAATAAAATTATTTCCATATGGATATCTCAATATGGATATTATGCAAACTGTTTCTTTGAAGAAATTATTGATTATGAATTCAATCAGAAAGTTTGAGGCAGGGGTTGAAAGTGGCTTTCACTAAGCTGTTTATAAATGGCAAAAAATACTGCATAAAATCAGTTGATCCAGAAGTTCCATGTGTTTCCTATTTCCCTGTAGTATCTTCTGGTTGACGCAAAAGGATATCAGCCTGGCAGTTTTATGTGTTAATATGTGGGTAGTATCAGAAAGTCTTGGTTTAACTTAATTTACAAATTTACACCAAGTTATTGGCTTGTAACTGATTCTTCTATACAGGTAGGCAAGAAAATAGCAATCTTGAAATAAAAATTTAAAAAAGGTTTGATAATGGTTCAAATGCTGGATATATGGCTTTAGTACTCTATATAATGTTGCATGCTGAACCACTGTATTTTATGTCATTGACATGCTGTTGTTGCCAATAGCTGAGTTGATTTCTCTGCTATGTTCTTTTCGATGTTTAAACATTCATATTTTCCTATCCTTGCTATTTGATTTTTTGGATGTGCTTGTGTACTATTTTTGGGTTTATTCTGTTTGGCAGGAAGGAGACTTGAAATACAGTCTGTATGGTGTTCTGGTACATTTTGGTCATAGTACCCATTCTGGTCACTATGTCTGTTTTGTTCGCACATCAAGTGGTATTTGGTATCTCCTCAATGACAATGAGGTACGGGGATCCTAGAAGCAGCTCTTTGTGTGCTTGTCTTCTCTGTAATGAATAATTTGATGAGTTAAAATTACTTTTATGTATCAGGTTCGCGCTGTTAGTGAGAAAACGGTTCTAGATCAGAAGGCTTACATGCTATTTTATGTCCGTGATAGAAAAAATATTGCTACAAGAAAGCCTGTTGATGTGGTTAAAAAAGAAAATGTGAAACCATCTGTTGGAAGTAACATTACAAATTTGGTTTTCAAGCAGTTGTCAAAGGAAAATGCAGATAATGGTTTGACTGTTAATGGAGTTCTTCCTGCAGGTTCTACCCATGCAGTTTATAAAAAAGATTCAGTAAATTCTGGTACATCCAAGGGGATCCATGAGAACCAAGCATTAAATGGACCAGCAGTTTCACAGTGCACAGTGACAAAAGAAAATCCTTGTGCGGGAACCTCTGGTTCACCATTGCTGAAGGACCCATCAAAAGTAGTTTCTCTAAAACCAGATCTGCTAGAAACCTTGCCACCTTCAGAACCATCCATTAACAGCAACAGTGAGACTGCTAAAGTTGATAATGCTAATGTCACAGCTGGAGCCAAAAGTGACTGTCTTCAGGCATCCAAAAACACTCTGGCTGGAAACCTTGGCACAAATGATACCTCAGAAAAAGTAACTGGATGTTTATTGCCATACAATATGTTGTTTTCTTGTTTTCTCATTTTGTTGTTCCACCTGTGATCTAACTTGTAAATTCACGTTTCCATTCAGAAGCTCTTAAATCTGGGAACAATGGAAGTTCCAATACTGTCTCTATCTGTGGATTCTGGTGAAAAAATGTTGAATAAGATAGACTATGTAAAATCGCCAAACAAACCTAGTTGTGAAAGTGGTCAGGTGAACTCACATCTGAATTCTTTTTCATGCCTTATAATCATAATTAGGTCAAGTCTTGACCTTTTCCTCTTCCTTTTTCAGGGTGAATGCATTGCCAGTAGTAGTGCTGCTGGAAATTCATTTGGTGATCAGGCTGGTGATAGTGTTGAACAAATTGGGAATGAGATTGTTCAGTCATCATCAGCATCAGTCGTACCAAATGAATCTCTACAGAAGAAAGTTCCTGATTCCTCACCTCAACAGAAGTTAAAAAAGAAACTTTTGAAGCACGGGATTCCAAACATGCATCTACAAAAATTCTTTAGAGCATCTTTGGGGCTACGGAAAAAGAAAAAACATAAAAAGAGCAAGCGTTGCACTTTAGAGACCCAATACCTTATTAAAGAACAGTTGCTGGAGAGTAATTGCTTTTCTTCAGAGGTTGGGCCGTCTACATCAAATGCATCCATGTTAGTTTCATCGGATTCTACAAAATCTCAAAGGAAGAAGGTTAAATCCCGTTCCAAGTCTAGAGGAAATTATCTGATGGATACTGCGCATGAAAGACTTGAGAAGAGAAATGAGCAGAATGGTGATGCAGTTGCAATGGATAGAGAGTCAAAGAAGAGCTCTTTTTCAACATCTGAAACAAACCAACGTGATTCAAGTGTACTTGATCGAACAGAAAGTAACAAAAAGGACGCGGTAGATAATGGGATGTATATGCTTACACGAGGCATGGAAGAGACAACTGGTGAGTACTTATCTTAAATATCATCCAGATATTTTCTGACTGTTCATATTTGGTCTCTTATTATACACATTTGCTTCTTACCATTGGTTAGTTTCAGATCATATCTGTCTTAGGCTGTTTTTCTAGAAGTTTGTTCTCCTTATATTTTGGCAGAAATAATTCCAGATGAAGAGATTGGTTGCATTTGCCACTTTATCCAGATATATTTATACTGGCTGCCTCAACTTTTTATCAATTCCACTCTGAACTTTTTGTGGAACTTGTATGTGAGGTTAACCAGATGTGCCAATGACTACTTATGGGCCCTACACGTATATTTTTCCCATGCACCAAACAACCTACTTAGGTTTTGGCCTTTGATGATGGTGGGGTGTGAGCCTACCGTGTGGAATGGATGAAAGTAAAACATATTATTCAGAATAAATGAAGCGGAAATATTCTTTCAAATGCATGCAATTGACATATGGGGTGAATTTTATTTTTTCATGGTTGGATGATAATCAAGGTTAGCACCTTCCTGCAAAGGACAGAAAGCCTTGCAATGAAATTGTTGCTTAGAAAACTCTAGGCAACTATCTTTTCTGCAATGCCTAATCCTCTATAAAACTAGGGAAACAGTAAAGAGATAAAAAATTAAAATGTGATAAAGGAGTAACAAATCTTGTGCTTCTTATTATCAGTTGGACATGGTGAATATTGTTCATGGGCCTTATCTTGTTTATTGCAGTTGCATGTTGGGACGGGATAGTGTGGCCTACATCTCAGATTGTGGAATCAAGTAGCATTGAAAATATCCACATTGGTTACGTGCCAGATGAGTGGTGAGTTGGAATCTCTCTCTCTCTCTCAATTTGCTTGCGCAGTATTTACATATCTTATTTATGTGTCTTGCTCTTTATTTTGGCTTTACGTTCTTTTAAATGTGGAAAAGAATGTGCTTGCACAATGGTTTTGAGTTGGTGTATAAATTACCATCAGTCAACTTAATTTCAATATGGAAAATCAACTTAATCCTGATGAGAAACCGCTGTAAAAATTTGGCGGATGTACCTATCTGATTCACTTGTCGTGGATTTCGTGGATTTCTTCTTCAAGCGGTAGTGTAGCGATTGGATAAGAGAGGGCCATATGGATATAAAATCATTTGAAATCAAAAGCTATTTGAATTTGCACCAGGTGGATTTCTATCATTTGAAGTAGAAACCTGACTTCGCTTCACTTTTCTTTTATTGTTTTTAATTTGAATAAGAAATCCACCTGCATTCCAAATGCATACCTATCCAAATGGACCAGTATAGAAATTGTTCCTGTCTAATTAAATTTAGTTGTGTTTTCTTTTTGTAAATTTTGTTTATATTTATAATTTAGGAAATTTTTGTAGTATTTTCTTGCTTGGGAAAGTGAGTCCTTATTATTATTTATGGTCTAATAGTTTATGTCATCTTCATTTCTTTCTGCAAAATATCCAGATTAAAGTGGACTGGTATTCTTCCAGTCTTGATTATATGATTTTTCCTAATGTCTACCCTATTTCAATCAGTCAACTTTACCCTTGATCCTTGACCTTGGCATTTAGATGTGTTTCATCAAGTTTCGGAGCCTGTTAAAAACGCAAGCAGAGAGTGGATATGATTCATAAATCCCCTGACAAAATGATCTGACTATTAAGTGTGAAGTTGTTTGCTGGAATTAGCGTTTTTTTTTATCTGCATGATGATTGTTTAATCTTCCACAGGGATGAAGAGTATGATCGAGGCAAGAGAAAGAAGGTGAGGCAAAATAAGCACGACTTTACCGGGCCAAATCCTTTCCAAGAAATTGCAAGCAGAAAATTAGAATTTAAGAAGGCTAAGATGGATCGATCTAGCTCCGGAAACAAACCATTCAGGATATGAACTAGTTTGTGTCGAAGTGGAGCAACATGATTTGTCGACATGCTGTTATATTGTGTATGTAGCAATTATTGCTGTGTTATCATCAAGTTTTGTAATTTTTGTTTTCTTTTATTTATAGTTATTGAAAGGGAAGAATTAGAAACGGAATGAGAGGGAGGAGGGTGCTGGGATGAAAGACTTTTAGGTCCAAATATATGATGTTAGAAGACCAAGATGAAAAAGCATTTCCTGTTGAGGAATGTAGTGCTATTCTGCTTCATTGCTAACTAATTGAAGAACATTCTATTATGATTCATTTGACGTATTGTCAAAGTTATAATTTAAAGTTTCGCCTCTGTTGCGATGAATTGTGTCGGTCACTATGGCTATGAGCCAAGGTTGGTTCTTAACTGAAATTGAACCAAAAACTAGGGGTGTGCAAAACCACTGAACCGACCCATTTTGGTTTGGTTAGCCATTAAAGGGAGGTTTGGTTTGTCAGCTTAATCCGTTTGAATTGAACTAATTATTTTGGTTTGAGTCGGTTGCATAGAAAACTCATCGGTTGGGTTTACAATTACGTCAAAAACTGATCAAACGAAGAGATTGCTTTGATTCAAGTCGGTTTGGTTTAGATGTCAATATTGGTTTGGCTCAGTTTGTAGTCCAAAAACTTTGGTTTGCATTTTTGGCATTGCTTTGGTTTGGTTTGAACCATACCGGCCATGTGCTCACGCCTGCCAAAAATTGTAACTCGTGTGAGATTAGTAAGAATTGAATTAGAACTGAAACTGAATTGCTTTTATCAATTCCAGTTCTTATAAAAGTGGAATCAGGACTAGACAGTAGGTTAAAATGGAGAGTTCAGTTTTAGTTCAAAATCGGTTTTTTTTTTTTTTAATCATCTATAGGTTTTTAGCTTTAAAAACTGGGTGGACTCAAGTGGTTGTGTTGTGATGATTGTTATGATAGGCAATATCTGCAGTTCTTTTCTTTCTGATTGTGTAATTTGTAGATACCATCCATTGTAGCAATCATCACGCATGCATGCCCTTTTCAAACAAACCTTTACTTCTAACTTACATACAATAATTATTTTTCAATCCAACGTACCCTTTAATTTTACAAAACTCTTCTATTCCCAGCTCCAAGGATCATGTATATTTTGTTGTCTTCATTGAGAACCTACTTATGCCAGCTTAAATTCTAGTTTATCTGTTTGTAGGATTGCAAATTCTGGTTGAGCTTCAGAGCTCAATTAACTTCAAACTTTAAAGCTGTTATCGAATGTACCTAAAGGGTTTCGAGTTTATACCTCTTCCATTTGAGACTTTTATCAAATTAGTGAGAATTAATAAAAAAAATTGAAAAGCAATATTGGTTAGAATGGAGTGATTGAGACTCATTTCTCTTGATTAAAGGTCTCGAGTTTCAACTTTGGGTATGAAAATTATCATGCTGAGAGAGTCGCCTTCTATATAGGTCATGCAATACTCGAGCCAAATTTATTAGAATCCAATGGACTTTTAGATATGAGTGGTTATATTTCAAATAAAAAAATTAAATATTTTATATTAACTCATTATATTATTTTGATTTATTTCACCTCCAACGAATTAAAAAAAAACACTAATTTATCTAAGTCTCTGCTGAAAGCCGAATATTATACTGAGACCAACGCCTACAAGTGTGTAAAGTGTCTGTTCGGTTCACAACCGAACTAAACTTCAAAATTTAAAATTGACTCGGACTGAATTAGAGGCTAAAATTGCATCGGCTCAATTCGGTTGGTTTGATGGTTTCTTCATGCTTTTCGGGCTGGGTTGAGTTGGTCTTGAGCGTAACCGTTTGATATTCTTGAAAGGAATACTAGTACCGAACCAAAACAAACTTTGATTCACTCATTAAACTGAGAATTCAACGTTTTTGTGAGAAAAACGGGCAATTTGGTTCAATTTAGTTGATTTTTTTTGTCTAAAAACCGAAATCTGCTCAGCCCAAGAGACCGCAATAATAGGAGGCCATTGATTAAAAATTTCACAATAAAATTTAATAATAGAAATTGATTATTAAAAAATTGACCAAGAGAAAAATAATGGAATTTTAACTGGATAAATGCACAGGGCTCGAACTCATTCAACTATGGAATCTGACATCCTTCAGAAACAAACAACCAAATTAATATATAATATAAAAAAAACATTAACTTCAACGCAACAACATCCATGGAAACATCAAACTCAAGCTTTTGCTCTTACATTAATACTTCAAAAACATACACACATGGGAACCTCCACAACATATTTTTTATTGTCTTTAAAAAAAAAAAAAAAAGGCAACATTTTTAATTCTTTCTTTTTAATTTTTTAAATTTTTATTTAATTTTTTTATTCACTGAAAATATTTTTTATTCAAAGAATACACACGAAAAACAAAGATAAGACATGTTTCTATTTTGCTCCTTCAAAACTTTCTCATTCTTTGTATTGGGTAGAAAGTATGTGTAATATGTGAACAAATATATTTTTAGAAATGTTAATTTTTGTCTTTTTAGATATAAATTTACTTTTATTTTATTAATTTTCTCTTATATTTTTTAATTTTTGGAGTTCAAATTTTCAATTTCGAATTTATTGTTAATATCATGTTTTCGCCTGTTGCCAATACTTATATTTAATCTATAAGATTGGAGATTATTGAAAGAAATTTGAGTCTTTTTTTTTTTTTTTTTTTTTTTTTGGTATTTCTTAATGTACTTCTTTTATGTTTTTAATTTTATATCAAAATGCATTTTTTTAATATGAATAAAAAGATTCCTGATCTAAAAAAAAAAATATATCTAATAAATACTGAAAAAAAAGAGTCCACATGAATCCTTTGAAGAAAAGTTTGCTGGCATATGATTATGACATAAGAATTAAAATAGATAGATACATTAATTAATAATGTTTTGGAAGGATAATAAATAATAATAATAATAGTATATATAATGTGGGTTGATTTCATTTTACTCCTTCTAAAATTATATATTATACATTTATTTATCATCAATCAAAGCAAATCATTAAGATTGCTTCTTCCACCCTTGTGCTTTGATTGTTGGACTCAATTCAAATTTCCCTTTCTTAGCGTTTAAAAGACTATTTTACCCTTGGAAATGACATTTTATCTTGCATATAATATGGGCAGTTCAAACATTTTACTACTAAAATAGTAATATTGGGTTTCTTTCTTTAATAAACACATTATAAGAGAGAGAGAGAGATCTAGGTGGTGTGTTTTGTTATAATTAGTAGAATTCAAAGACTAATCATTAATCTAATAACCCATAGCTTCTGTGGGGTCCAAACCAGCTCAATCTAGAACCTTGTTAATGTGAAACCCTAAATCTATATGATGGCCTCAATTTTGGATTTAATTGGTGCAATTTTAATATTATTAGTACTATTGTTGTTTCATGGAGAAGGCAAAGATTTATAATTTATTTGAGACTACAACTTGCATTCAAACATATCAAAGGTATTTTCAGCAAAATTAGTTGTTTTAATAGCTGTTTGAGTAATGTTTAGTTGTTAGTTGCTTGAATAACGTTTCATAAAATGCTAAAAGCTAAACATTATATGAGTTAATTTTTTATAAAATACTACCTCAACCTTTAAAAACTAGTTTAAAAATACTATATTACTGAATAACATAAAAATACATTTAGTGTTATATAAATAAAATATAAAAAAGCCTAAAGTCAAGAAAAGAAGGCATTTGGACTACGATACAACTATAGTTTTTACCTTCCTAATTTTGTTAAAGTCTTCAAGAAAATGAAATGGGAAGTAAACTTTTCCAATTAGGTAAAGTCAACAAAATACAACTTCCTAATTGGTGAAATGCTTAATTGCTTATTGGAATATGATGAAATTAATCATCATCATATACCCACAAAATAAAAATAAAAAAAGAAATCTTCTACAAGTTAAATCAACTAATCCTTACATAGATAGATTTTAAAAAATTGTTAGAAATGACTTTGAAAAGGTTAAATTAGAGTGCTTATGTATGCCATACGGGAGGGAAGATTTTTTCCTTTTCGATAAAAATTAAAAAAGACTAAGAATTCTAGTGGTTGACAATAAGATAGAAAGGAATAAAATATATTTTACCATAATAAAAGAAATAACCAAAAGGAATTTTTTTTTTCTTTTGAATATATTCATATTCTGGTTTTTTCCCTTTATATTTATGTGTATTGGAACCTTGTAGCATATTTCCTAAATCTTGTGAAAGGTTAACTTCCTTTGTTGCTTTGTTATCTCTGGCCATACTGAATTACTGAGTGGTCCAAAATGAAAAGGGAAAAATAGGAGAAAAATATAAATTCTACAAGATAAAATACTACTATTGAATTTATTTGTAAAATGTTCAATCATAATATTTTAAATTTTGTTATTTTTTAAGTTTTTACCTTTATAGTATCTTATTAGAAATATTAAATATACAAGTTTTTATCTAATAGAAGTATGTTATATTAGTTGAGAAATTGCAGCAATGAGCCATGTAAAAATGGTGCAACCAACCAATTGGTTTACCTTGTTGGAAATTCTAGTCAATGGGAATAAAAAATTAACAAAAGTGGGCTTTTTAGGTTCCTTTTTTTTCAAGGAAAGGTACAATTTTTGAAAAAGGAAAACCAAAAAGTGAACAAAAAAAGTTATTTCCTCTTGCTAATATCATATTTTATATATAAAATATTAAAAAGGATAAACAAATTTGGCTCCATCAATTAGACAATTACGTGTGTCAACTAAAGAAAGTCTAGTCTAGTAGCAATACTGTAAAGCAAAGCTTTAGTTCAATTTTCATCTCTATGAAAATTGATTCATTGTTATTACATTTAACAGGAGAGAGCAAAAAGCTTCCATTAGTAGAGTAGAGGAATGATTATCACCAATGAAGAAGCATTGAATACCCACCACCAACAAGCACTGATAAATTCAACAACCTAATTGATTTTTTTTTTTTTCTATTAATTTCTTTCTCATTTATGAACCCAGCTTCTGTATCTGTCCACTCTTAAAGCTTCAATCTTTCATTTTTTTTTTTTTTTTTTTCCATATATCCTTGTCTCTGTGTCTCTCCCTCTCTAACTCTTTTTAACTCTCTGTGTGTGGTTTCTGTTAGTGGAACCGTTCTACTTTTTTTTTTTTCTTTTTTAATTTTTAAATTGGTGTATAGCAGAAAGTCTTGAGCTTTTCATGTTCTATACGAAGAAAAAAGTGTTTCCTGACTTGGGTCAGTGTTTTTTGTTTGTTTTGTTGGCTTTCACTGACTCGCAAAACCAGACAAGGTATGTTCACATTCCATCTTGACACTGCAAAACCTTCATTAGACCTTAAATACCGAGTTGTTTTCTCAATAACAGTTTTCTATTTGTTGGGTTCTCACTGACAAACAGCAATACAATAACTCCACAAATTTTGTAGCAAAACTAGTAGTTTAAGCGAGCTATTAGACCCGACTGTTTTTTTTTTTTTTACATTAAACCCCAAAATCATTTTGCATATTGATTTAATGGAGTTGCAGAGCCTGAAAGTATTGTCTGAGACGGGGGCCCATGAGCATTTAGTTTTCTAAAGCATTAGGAGAGAAGATTTTAAAGTGGGATTGGGGTTTTTGGTTTAATTTTGTTGTTCTGTTGTTTGTTTAAGGCACTGATTCCAAATGGGTTTTGGTTTCTTTGGTTCTATTTTGGTTTTTTCAATGTTCTTCAAGCTTTTACCTTGTCAACAACCCAATACAGATGCTTTCTTTGTATCTGAGTTTTTGAAAAAGATGGGTTTCTCCTCTTCCTCAGTCTACAACTTCTCTGCTCCAGTTTGTTCATGGCCGGTGGTGTATTGTGATGGTCAAGGAAATGTTATTGAGTTAGTAGCTTCTGGTTATGGCCTTTCTGGTTCTATTCCTGATACCACCATTGGCAAGTTAACGAAGCTTCAAATTTTAGATATTAGCAACAACAAAATCACTGCTTTGCCTTCGGATTTGTGGAGTTTGGGCACTCTCAAAACCCTAAATCTCTCTCTAAACCAGATTTCTGGTCCCCTCACCAACAACATTGGCAATTTCGGACAGCTTGAAACATTTGATCTATCATGCAATAATTTCAGTGGTGAAATTCCTGCAGCAATAAGTTCACTTTCTAGGTTGAAAATTCTAAAGATGGATCAAAATGGGTTTCAAGGGAGTGTTCCATTGGAAATTCTAAACTGCCGTTCACTGACTCTCATTGATCTTTCCTTGAATAAGCTTGATGGTTCCTTACCAGATGGTTTTGGTGCTGCATTTCCTAAGCTAAAAACCTTAAATCTTGCAAGAAATGGTATTAAAGGGAGGGATTCAGATTTTTCAGAAATGAAATCCCTTACTAGTCTCAATATCTCTGGGAATCTGTTTCATGGTTCTGTTATGGGGGTGTTTTTGGAAATGTTGGAGGTGATGGACCTGAGCAAGAACCAGTTTCAAGGCCACGTTTCTCAGGTACAATTCAATTCTAACTATAATTGGTCTCACTTGATGTATTTGGACTTATCAGAGAATCAACTTAGTGGTGATATTTTCCCTAATTTGAATCAAGCTCAGAATCTCAAATACCTTAATCTTGCATTCAATAGATTTTCCAGGCAGGAATTTCCAAGAATTGATATGCTTTGGAAATTAGAATATTTAAATTTGTCTAAAATTAGTCTCATTGGCAATATTCCTAGTGAAGTTGCACAATTGAGTAAGTTGCATTCACTTGATTTATCTGATAATCATCTTAGTGGCCAAATTCCTTTATTACCTATCAAAAGCCTCCAAGTTGTTGATGTTTCACATAACAATTTGAGTGGAGAAATCCCATTGTCCCTTCTAGAAAAACTCCAATTTATGCAAAGTTTCAACTTTTCCTACAACAACTTAACCCTTTGTGCTTCTGAATTTTCCCCTGAAACCCTCCAAACACACTTCTATGGATCATTAAACAGTTGCCCAATTGCTGCAAATCCAGCCCTGTTCAGAAGAAAGGCTACAAAACACAAGGGATTAAAACTTGCTCTTGCCTTAACTCTCTCGATGGTTTGCTTGCTCGCTGGGCTGCTATTTCTAGCTATTGGTTGCAGGAGGAAATCTAGTAGGTGGGCAGTGAAACAAAACTCATATAAAGAAGAACAAAATATTTCAGGCCCATTTTCATTCCAGACTGATTCAACAACGTGGATTGCTGATGTTAAGCAAGCAAATTCAGTCCCTGTAGTGATTTTTGAGAAGCCATTATTGAATATCACTTTTGCTGACCTCTTATCTGCAACTTCAAGTTTTGACCGAGGCACCCTTTTGGCCGAAGGGAAATTTGGACCTGTTTACAGAGGATTTCTACCTGGTGGAATTCATGTAGCTGTAAAAGTTTTAGTTCATGGGTCTACATTAACAGACGAGGAAGCTGCAAGAGAGCTTGAGTATCTTGGACGAATTAAGCATCCGAATCTTGTTCCATTGACCGGGTATTGCATAGCTGGAGATCAAAGAATTGCAATCTATGATTATATGGAGAATGGGAACTTGCAGAATTTACTTCATGACTTGCCCCTTGGTGTCCAAACTACTGAAGATTGGAGTACAGACACATGGGAAGAAGATGATAATAATGGCATTAAAAATGTTGGCTCTGAAGGGTTACTAACAACTTGGAGATTCCGGCACAAAATTGCACTTGGCACTGCTCGTGCGTTAGCATTTCTCCATCATGGTTGCTCACCTCCACTTACTCATAGAGATGTCAAAGCTAGTAGTGTTTACCTGGATTACAATCTGGAACCAAGATTATCTGATTTTGGACTGGCCAAGGTCTTTGGCAATGGTTTAGATGAGGAGGTTGCTCGTGGCTTGCCTGGTTATGTTCCTCCAGAGTTTTCTGATCCAGATAACAATGTCCCAACACCAAAGTCTGATGTCTATTGCTTTGGAATTGTTTTGTTTGAGCTAATTACCGGAAAAAAGCCAGTTGGAGATGATTATCCCGAAGCGAAAGAAGGAACTTTAGTGAGTTGGGTTAGGGGAATGATAAGGAAGAGCCAAGGATCAAGAACTATTGATCCAAAAATTCGTGACACTGGACCGGAACATGAAATGGAGGAGTCTCTCAAGATTGGTTATCTTTGCACAGCAGACATTCCCTCGAAACGACCAAGCATGCAGCAGATAGTTGGTCTTCTTAAAGATATTGAACCGGCACTAGTTCATCAATGATAAGCATAAATATAATGAAATGCAAGCTAAATTAATTATATCATATGCCTTCTTTTTTGATGTATTTTTTGCTGTTCTTTGTATTGAGTTCTTTCTGTGCTGCCATTGAGAGGGATTGATTGTACAGTAGTACTTGAAGATCTGTTTTTGACATTTACCTTTTCTTTTATTGGCAGCGTAGAAGTTTAATTTATACACATGGAGAGAGTTTAATCGTTGAAAGCCAGTTCTCTTCTCCAAGTATCCATATAATATCAGTATTATCCCATTTAGCTCTGTCTTTGTATTAATAGCAGGATTTTGAGACATGTATGAAGCTTTCAGCTATAGGATGTGTGTTTTTCCTCTGAAGCATTGGAGCAAAAGCCAAAAAGGTTCATTATTTATTGTCATTTGTTAGTAGTTATAGCTTGAATCTCATCTAGAGGTAGTTGCCTGTTCTTGTGCATTGCAGTTAAGGATGTGGTGGTCCTGGGTTGGTTCTGTGGTAGCTGGGATCACCATTATTGTTCTGGGTTCCATATACATATCGGTTAACCCAAACCAAAGCGGACTAAAACATTTTGATTATAATCACATTAGCCAAATAAATTATAATTTAGAATTTAAACAATAAAAGGGATTGAATGATTGGTTTTTGGTAAATTTTGAGCTTAATCAATAACTCAATAAACCAAAAGATACATTGATCAAAGTGTTACTTGACATATGTTTAATTAATATTGATTTATTGAGTTAAAAAGCTAGCTCGAAAGCAGATTTAGTAAAATTAAGTTCAACCTTCATTCGTTTATTGAATGTTCAGCTCGATAAACTTATTGAACAAGCTTATATGAGCTTTTATATAATCGAACCTCGAATAGTTTATAAACGGCTAAGCTCATTTACAATTCTAACTCAACATTTCTTTTCTACACTCTATGGTTTAGTGGTATTAAAAAAATAAATAAAGAACAATCATGTTTGCATGCAAAAAAATTCCACTCTCTTTGAAACAACAATTGGATATGATTATGATTATTTAGTGGGAATAATCAGTTGTCAACCACAATCATCACATTCATGGCCATACCTCGTCTTTAAATAACTTTTTGTCTGAATTCAATTATAATTCTTACAACAAATGTCATCATCAACCACCCATGGAAATAAGGGGAAAAAAGAAAAAGACAAATGCATCCCCTTCAAGCTTTTTCTCATGATTACCCTTTTTATTTTTAGATGTTAAAATCATCTCTTAAAAATTAAAAATTAAGAAATTTTTTTTATTAAACTAACAACTTACATATTTTAAACTATGATACGCAAATATATACAATTTAGAAAAATGATTTATTTTCTGATATCTCATTAATTTTGGTATGCATAAACATATATAATATTTCTGTATTATGTATTGAAATTTTATTTCCTTTGAGTTGAAGATTTTACTATTCGCAATAGCCCTTTATGGCAATGGATTTTACTAATTTGGGAAGTGATAAGGATGTTTTCATTATTGGTTTCTAAGCATATTTATCAAAATTATTTCTAATTATGATATCTTAAGCACTAATTTATAATGACGGTAGATTAATTAGGTGTGGTATACCGTGTTACTTCGGTCCAATGAATTAAAAAAAAAATATATAATTATGGCATGGGTTTTATTTCGGTCCACTGGCTCTACGGGCCGATGTTGTAGTTAGTCCAGTTCTTAGTGGGCTGGCAATATATATCTGGGAGTTCAAGAATATTCACCAATAAATATTTTTAAATCTTTTTATTTCATTTCAAAAATATAAACCATAAATTTAAACCATTTAAAATACTGTTTAAATTTATTAATTTTAAATTTTATATTATGAAAACTATACTGAAGAGAAGTTTTTTTTAACTAGGAAGGGAATGAAATTAATGTTTTTTTTTTTTTGACCTGAAATGCAATTGATAATTATATATATATATATATATATATATATATATATATATATATATTAGTACCAAATTAGGTTATAGTTGATAAAATAAATAAAATAAAATAGATTTGACTATTAGGCTTTCAAAAATTTCTAAAGGTGTTATTCCACCAACTTTATAATTTAAGAGAGGCATCTGATGCTTTTTGTGGTCAAAGTTGCATGATCCTATTCCTACATATCATTATATATTCCATGAATACATGCTCATTCTTTGCATTAAAAAATATATTTTTATAGTCTTATCTGTTATTTTGTCACAGCAACAAATAAAATTTTTATAATTAGTTAATTTTTCTTAATCTGAACTAAAAAAATTAGTAATTTTTTTTAACTTGCATAAAAATAGAAATTCATCAGCTTTACAAGAGCGTAATATTTATGTGGGCCCAAAAGCATCTTACAATAATGTTCTACAAATTAATTTTTCTTTTTCTTTTTTAAACAAAATGTGGATAAAGGAAAAGAGCTAAACTGTAGAAATGAATCAAAGCCACCAAATGTGGGTTCCAGTGGAATCAACGGCCAAGATGTTTGATGTGATTAACCAGGGTTAGGGGAGATGATCATTCATCCTCCCAACCCAAGAAGCTTTCTGTCTCATTTGCATAAGAGGTGGTGAACAAGTCGTCCTCTTCTATACAGAGAAAAAAAAGTCAATATAATACAGAAAGCCAAACACTGCCAGAAAAACAAAAATGTCAGATGAAGAACATCACTTCGATTCCAAAGCTGATGCTGGAGCATCAAAGACTTTCCCTCAGCAAGCTGGTACTATCCGCAAAAATGGCTACATAGTTATCAAGAATCGTCCCTGCAAGGTAATTTTTCTCTCCAATTTCATTTCTCTAAATTCATTTTTTTGTATGTTTTTCAGTATTGCATATGGGTATGTGTTATTTTTACCAGATCTCAAGTGTTCTGTTTCTTTTTTTTTTTTTTTTTTCCTTTTCTTAATTCACTAGTGCGTGTGGATTTTGTATTTTTTTTTTCCTTTTTAGATTGGTGGGTTCAATCTGTATTGTTGTGGATATAAGAAAAGAGATAGTAATTTTGATTGTTGTCATATGCTGAGATGTGTTATTATTTTGGGGCTCTGTATATATGAAGTCTTTTCCTTTATTGTATGTTTTTAGACAATTTTAGTGATAGTTTCTAGATACCATAGAATTTACTTGGGATTTCCTATTTATAATTTTGCATCTCTGATAAAGTTTTGAGGTTCACATGGTGCATGTGTTATGTGAGATATTCACAGGTCCTCTTTTGTTTGACATTAGGAAACTGAGACCAAATGTAATATATATATAAAATCATGATTGATGTGCTCTTGGAAGATCCCATGAGCAAATATTACTCTTTTTTTGTTTTATCATTCCGGATATAGATTATGGCCTCCTGCATAACCAAGCATGGATTTGAATGTTATCGTGTTGTATGGAGGTATGAAATGCAGCACCTTTTTGAAATTTCCATATAAATGGTGTTATCTCATCTGTGCCCTTCTGCATCCACTTCTAATATATAGTTTTGAACATACTGGAATTTGTCATTTCACATAGTATTATGTAAATTATATAACAAAAGGTTGTTCATTTAAAATTTTCACGGCCAAATCTCTACTTAGAGAAATACGTTTATGGGTAGTAGGTTCACATGATGGCACAGTAGTAGCCATGAAGTCTGATGCTATTGCAGTTTCAGTTTTTAAATCTTTGTAATTTATAAATCATAACTTTTTTCGTTTACTTGTCTTGCTTTGTATGAGAATAGGTTGTGGAGGTCTCTACCTCAAAGACAGGGAAACATGGACACGCCAAGTGCCACTTTGTGGGAATTGATATATTCAATGGAAAAAAGCTTGAAGATATTGTTCCTTCATCCCACAATTGTGATGTAATGCCATTAATTACTTAGTTCATTTATCATGAATATGATTTCACAATAAATTACTTGGTTGGTTGGTCTTTTATTGATTCATTTGCTTTTTTCACAGGTTCCTCATGTGAATCGTACTGATTATCAGCTGATTGATATCTCTGAAGATGGCTTTGTGAGTTCATTTAATTGCATAGTTTCAGATAACCGTTTGAGGAAATGCTGTTACAGCTTCATCATTACTTCATCTATACCAAATTACCTGTTCTTTATTTATGATTGTTCCTCCTTTGATGTCTTTCTACCATGTGAACTTTTAATATGAATAGTGTAGACTATGCAATCTTCCGTGTGATTGATTCTTCTCATATAATAAGCATAGTTTAGATTTCACAGGGGAGTCTTTTCCTTGCCAAAAAATATTTCACAGGGGACTGCAAAAAGATGTGAATCACTTAGTAATGTCTCTAAAGTTTATAAACTTTATGTAAATTCTCATGCAAATTACATATTGCTCTCTGTTTTAGCAGGGTCAATGAACAATAATTTTAATAGACAGAGAATGTTTCATAAGACGGGAGGTTAACTAACAATGGTTTGATCTCCTGTAGGTGAGTCTTTTGACTGAAAATGGAAACACCAAAGATGATCTGAGGCTTCCCACCGATGAAAATCTGCTTAGCCAGGTATAACACATGCATTCCTTTCAAAGTGCTTGCTTTAGTACCTTTCTTACTTTGCTTGGGCACAGATTTTGCAATATGACTTGTGCAAATCTAAAACTGATTTTAAAACTGGCTCATATTTGCTACTTTTTCCTCAATCAGCTTTAAGGTGACAAAAGTGAAAGAAAAGCTGGTCCAACAGATTTCCTTCCGACTTTTTGAACAAAAGTCTCCTATTAGCAATAACAATGCCAACTAGTAGTGTCTTTATCTCCATATAAACATGTTGGTTAAGTTGTCTGAAAACTGAAAATTGTTATCTTGTTTCTATATAGATTAAAGATGGGTTTGCTGAGGGGAAGGACCTTGTGGTGACTGTTATGTCTGCAATGGGAGAGGAGCAGATCTGTGCTCTTAAGGATATTGGTCCTAAGAATTAAAAATGATGCTATAGCATTAGCCATAGCTGATGGTGAAACAATCTATTTATGTTTGCTGATAGAGAATTTTATCTACTATGAATATGTACAACAAACTTTTATTAAGATGGTATTTTAGCTTTGTAATCAAGACTCATAAGGCTTGTAATGAAGGAGATGGGAAGGGAACAGGAGCTGCTCATTTCTCGATCGAGCAAACTTGTGTGTCGGCAGGATGGAATATATATTTAAATATTTTGATTTTACCGGCTTCTGTGGATTTCAGATAAATAAAGGTATGTGTGATGACCATATCTTTTCCAGCTTGATGTTGATAGTTCTAAAATCCTATGGATGGTTTATATTATTATTTAAGGAAGATGTTTCATACCAGAGTTCAATCAATCTGACTGCCATTTTGGTTTCTTTTCTATGATTTCACAAATTGGGTGTTTATTTTTTATATCAATTTGATGAATTGGGCAGGAGCTTTGCTTGAAACTATTTGTTCTGTTTGGTATTGAAATTGAAAATTATTCCCTCCCAAGATAACCTTTTTATCTTTGTTGGATGAATTGGAATATTGGCAATTCAACTCCAAGTTGCATTAGATGCCTGATGTATGTTCCCCCACCCCAATAGAATAATGCATTTAATGGTTAACAAAATCCCTCACTCGTAAATAAACAAGGCAATCACATGCCTAGGAGCTTTTTTGTGTGTATATATATATTCCATACGATCCGTAATCTTTGTCCTAGTTTGATTTGTACACGAACTAAGAAAATTTAGTTAATATAATTAAAATATAAGTTTTGATTTCTTTTTTTTTTTAATATACCCTTCTGTTAATAGTATCTGTTAAAAGTAAATGATTCATATTAATTTGTTTTTTAAATTAGTCAAATATAATTAAATATTTGATTAAATAGAGTTTTCTTGAAAGATTAAAGTTGATTATACTATTATATTTGTTGATAATGAAACATAATAAGGGTAAAATAGTAAATTTTAACAACAATTTAGGATGGATAAAAAGGAAGATAGAATAAAAATTATGGGATGAAGGGAGTAATATACAAAATGGTTTCAAGAATTATGGCTTAGTCTATGCAAATAAAATATTTCTGCTGCAAGCTGTGTTAACGGTCCATCAAGTAACTTCTCACCATATCTCTCTACTGGTCATGCTTTTCTTCCTACACATTTGGTCCCAGTTTTGCTAATTTTTAAGAAAGCAACATCAGAGTAATGCATTTTATGATCACAGTACAGCACTTCATTTTCTAAACAGAAATGCGACCACTCTTGAGCCATTTACAACCGTAATTGCCAGTAATGATTATCGCAATACTATTGCAGCGGTAGCTTGTGGAATCAACAACGTCAAATGCTATGCGGAAATAAAGTTTGTCCCTTTATAAATTCAAATTGCACAAAATAGACTATGGAATTATTTGAGAAAAGTAATACAGGTTTCTAACTGTATGGAATAAACTAATCCTAACAGTAAGTTCCAGCATCTGGAAACAGGCAATATATTTGCTTTGTCTGTAACAGTATTATTTCAGAAATTAGAATACATTTCTGAATGTAAATACATGCAAATTGTTCCAAGCATTTATATATCAAAGAGAGCAGAAAATACAGCAGGAACCTACCAGCAAGCTATGACGAAGAAACTTTTCTGGAAGTGGAACTGCCGTAGATGTAGGAACCGAATCCCCAGACTGTAATGATTAAAGAGAGAATCTTGAAACCACTCATAGGATCATGCAACAAAATAACAGCAGCGATGCTTGTGAGTGGAACCCTCACTGCATTAAGAACACCAGCCATAACAGTAGAAGCCAAATAAAGCACACCAGTGCTTCCCAGAACCCCTAATTGAAAAGTAATGGCACCCCAGACAAGAACCAGGATATATGAAGCCTCACCGCCTTTGAAATTTCTAGCCTCAGATGCCATTCCTTGAAAATCTTTTTTCACAATCACCCCAATTGTAGTAAATATACAACCAAATAAAGAAACCATGACCTGCTGCTCCAATACAACGTGAAAGGACATTCTTCCCAATAACTTAACGAAAATTAACTCGGAAAGAGCGAAGATAAGCCCGTGAAGAGCAGATCCTAATATATCCCATATAAAACCTATTATATATTGACGGTCACTGATATTATCATATCGGTCAGAATCTGAATCCAATGCAATTATTGTCATAGCAGCAGTAATTATCACAATAGCATTTATCATTGAAGCATTAAGTTTGTTGTTCACAATAAAATACCCACAAAGAGCAGAGAATACCAGAGATGATGAAGCCAGGAGAGAGGCAGTTGATGCCGGAAGGTATGCATAGGCATAGGCAAACATCAAGTTGTCAGCAGCAGTTAAGAAACCCAACACAATGTAAGAAAGAACAAGCTGTAAGGTCAAAGGAGTAGGGAAAGTTTTACAAAAGAAGTAAGTAGGAAACAAAATTAAAACAGTTAAAGGCCACCCAGCAACTGCAACCCATGAAATAATCCACTTGCTTGTACCCCCATTTGCATAATAAACACGAGATAGAAGACTTGAAGCAGGAAATGCCACCAGCATTCCTCCAATGCTTAAAAGTAGAAGAATCCAATGTGAAATTGGTTTTCTTTTGTATGCTGCGAGAGCCTGAGTCGTCCAGTTGGATATTTTCTCCCATGTGGAAGGTTCTGCTGATTCTTCATTCATTCCTTCTCCTGAAATATTATAAGGATTTATGAGAAACAAAAATCGGAAGTAATTATTGTCAACTAAATTCTACTGATTGGTTGTCAGTCGATAGATCCAAATTGCAAGGATAAGTCCGTACAGGCGTGCACATGGGGACATACTCTCATTCTCTCAGTCAAATTCAATTGTTCTTGTTCATAGGGAATGTTCCAGTCATAAACCATTGAAGAGAATGAATGTAAGCGAATCACAACCTAGAAAAATATTCCATGTTCTGTTCGGGTGGGAATTTAAACTGGAAGGATTTGAATTTGAATAATAAGCTTTGATGAAGGAGAACCAAAATTAGTTCAAGAATGAACTTGAAGTACCTATACCTTCTAAGATTTTATCAAAGCATTTTCCCAACCTACTCTTTCACAAGTCTCTTTATTTGCAAAATTTGAATGAACTTAAAACTCAAATTTTTATGAAAATGTAGCCTCATAATATGTTCAGATGGAAGGATTTTCAAACACAGAATTCAGAAACGATTTTTAACAAAAATTAATCCAATGTTTTTAAATATTTTAAACTGAATTAGATTCAAGAAAAGATAAGATTTAATTGACAATTATAAGTCTAACCTAATTTCATAATTCAATCAATTAAAGAAAACTTCAATTTCTCAGTCTGAAAATTTTCCATCCAAAACCATTTCAAAAGAAAAAAAAAATCCAAATGCAAGGTGGCCTTGTACAGCTTGCATAGAACTTTATTCCCTGCACAACAGTGCCTGCCTTACAAGACCGGATACCTTTAGAAATCCAGTTGAAAAAAATATATTAATCAAAAAGATAATCTTAATCTTGAAATTGCTTAAACCAGCCAGTAAAATGCAGAGTGATAACTGATAACATATGGGTATTACATCAAAGCCTCAACAACACAGTTCATGATTTTAAATTCAATTATATTTCAGAAAGTTGAGAAGAAGATAAAATCAAATATCTTAGATAATTCAAACCCCATAAAAAAACCCAGCAATTGAAATCCAAATTAACTAAAAAAATCCTAAAAGAATATGAGGCTGAAAAAAAAAACCCAGATAGTAAACGAACAATTAAGGGTCAGTGAACGTAATTATAACGAAATTAAACTGATAAGTAAAAACAGAACAAACCTGTCTCCATAAGTGGCTCTTCAAGCATGACAGACTCTGCACAGAAGAATAATTCTTGTGAAGAGAAGAGAAAGTTCTCAGCTTTCTCTAATTCTTTCTCAGGCAGTAAAATTGAAATCGTGGGCCATGCAATTCATGCTGGTTAAGTGTTTTTAGAGTTGTGGCCATTTACGTACCTTTCTTTCTTTTATCTATTTATTTGTTTGTTTCTTTTTAAATAAAAAAAAAAAAAAAACCTGCGATCATTGACATTTGACACGAGAGACAAACATCAATTTATTTATTAATTGTTAATGTCGGATATTAAAAACGCCAAATACATGTGCTATATAAATCGTATTTAATTCCACGTGTCATTTCAATTCACCATGATAATGGCTAAATGAGTAAATATAACCTCGTACTTTTATAAGAAAAAAATTTATGGTAATTTTAATTTTTATTTTGATTTATTGTAAATTTTAATTTATAAATTTACTCGATTTGAATTTTTTTTATAAAATATAAGGATATATTTATATATTTAGCCCATGATGATATTCTATTGATAAATTGTATCTATGATTACCTAATTCAACACTTACTTTTATTTAAATTATATAATTTTAATTTGATTTTAATTTTCATTTTAATAGAAGCTTACTTATCTGGTAATGAGAATAATGATATAACACCAAAAGCTACACATCACAAACAAAGGAATACAAAAAAAGAAAATGAAAAATGCTATCAAATATAAATGATGGATTGAAAATCTTTTTCTCTTTTATTTTTTTCTGAAATTTGTTTTATGTAAATGATATTATTTGTTAAATAAATTAATAGGTACGTTCCAAATTAATATATTAGGATAAATTATGAATTTTTAAAACAAAATAGCATTTTATTTTTATTTTTATGTTAGTATTTTCGATGATGGTATTCCGGTCAATAACCTCAAAACAAATATCAAAATTTCATGACTAAAAAATAACAAATTAAAATTATATGAGTTTGAGAAATTGATTGACCGTTAATGTAAATTTACCTAGACTCCAATAAACTTAATGGCCAAAATGATATGATGGATTACAAGAGGTAATATTTCTCTTAATTTACTATATTGATGAAAACTCTCGTTGTTTAAAGGAAATTCAAGATCTTTCAATTCTCGTACTAGTGAAAATATACAATTTTATAACTTTTTTAATATGAAATCCATTTCCTAACTCTGTTCTTTTTAATGTATAAATGTATCTGTGTGATTTGCTTCTATTGGATTAATATACCATTTTGTCATTAAAATGTCTCATAAAAATGTACTTACAAGTATTAATAGATAGTAAATTTGTACGGGATCGACCTACAGATGTTAACTCAATTATCAACGCAAATAGGATATGTGAGAAGAGCTATTAAATTTTATCTCCGCTAAACACACTTGCATGAAAGGGTGAAAAGTTTTAATTATCACTAAGTCCAAGATGTAAATACCTATAATTTAAAAAATATATATAATCATATGGATTCGGGTTCACTTCATGCTTTATGCACAGGATTTGAATTTAAAATTTACAATATCATATAATAATACAGTGTGTTTATTTATTATTGGGTAAGCCACAAACTATGATTTGTGAAGAAAATGACAAGCATTACGGGTCAATTCTTCACGTTTTCTTTGTCTCAGCATTGTTTATAAGTACTCTAGAATCAAATTTTCAAATAGGTAATTTTGTATCACAATAAACATTTTTTTTAATTTATAATAATATAATATAATTTCAAATATATTTCTATAAAAAAAGAATGGACACATATATGTTTTAATTTTTTTTTAAAACAAAATCGAAATTATCTACCGTAATTTGTTATTCAGGGAGATAAAAAAAAGCTACAAAATAGATTTTCTCGTTCAATTTATCATATAAACTTATAATTCATTAGTACTTTGTCCTAAAATACCTAAATTCACACAAAATTTTAAATAAATTCAGAAAATTTTTAAATAATAAATTATAAATTCAGAAAACAAATTAAAAAATCGAGCTTATAGTTTTTTTTTTTAAGGGATAAATGCCGTTTATTTCTCTTTTTTTTTTTTTAACATTTTATTTCTCTTTTTTGGTTCATATCGTAGGAGTAAATTTTAATATTATTTCTTCAGGGAATAAAGGCTACAGATAAAAGGACAAATTGTCATCACTATGTCAGAGTCGAAGTTACCAGTAACAAACGGCCACCAGCGCCGTTATAGAACACGTCAAGTCAACAAAAGCAATGCCGATTCATCCCACTCACCTATAGTAACGGAGAAATCGACGCCGTCCGTTATCCTCCACTCACCCAAAAAACCACCTGAGTCAATTCTAGTCAAAGACACATATACCCCCACCGCCGCTAGCTAAGCTCCCTCTCTGTCTCTCTCTCTCTCTCTCTCTTCCCCCCCAAAGCAAATAATCCGATACGCAAACATTCGATTACCACCATCGATCCTTAAAGTATCGGTATCGGGTCTCAATTTCTCGGGTTTAGTTTCGGACACTATAAAAGAGTAGCATTCATTATAACTGTTCTGAAAACTTTACTCTCTCGTAATCGGCCATGGCTGACAGCGAGAGCCTCGAAGCTCCCCAAGTACAACAACAAAGCCAACAAAAACGACACGATGAGGAACAAAACGACAATTTAGACGACGACGAAGAAGAAGAATTAGAAGACGACGAAGAAGAGGACGAAGACGACGAAGAAGAAGAAGACGGTCAACTAAGCGAGTTACAACAACTCGTCCAGTTATCGAACTGTCAAGTGGAGGAGGAGTTCAGGGAGTCGCAATTGGAATCGTTGGTGGTGCCGCCGCCTTCCACGGCGATATTATCGGAGAACGATCAGTGTATAGGTAGGTTTTCTTTTGGAAACAGTTAATTTTTTATTTTGGAAACATTTGTTTTTTTAGGTTGGACTTGTTGTGAGAGTGGTCGTGGGTGATCTAGCAGGTTTACAGGGTAACTCAGCTTTGGAAGCGCGTGAAGAAGCTGAACTCAAGGTAGAGAACTGAATTTATTACGTTCTAGTTATTTTATTTATCTCTGTTTATTACTTTTTTTATTTTTCTTTCAAGCGTATTTGCTTCCTAATTTGATGGCTACCCATAGTGTGAAAATGCTTTCTTTGCTAACTGGAGTTGTTTATTACTTTATTTATTTTTCTTTCAAGCGTACTTGCTTCCTAAGATGGCTATCCATAGTGTGAAAATGCTTTCTTTGCTAAGTGGAGTTTAAAGAATTGATAGTAGTTTTTGTTGCTGGTAGGTTTTTCTTTCTTGAATTTAAGGATTTCTGTAAGTGATAATGACCACTTGTTTAGATTCTCACTATGTGTGACTTGACTAGAGGTTTTATTAGTTGGTTTAGGTTACATGGAATTTTGTTATTTTAGATGCTTTAAGTGCCGCGTGAAAGTTTGTATTGGAATTATCCACTGGAAAGTGGTTTCATTTCTGGGGTTTGAGGTGCTTGTAGAAAGAAAGCAAGATTGTAAATATTCTGTCAACGTGATAAATCTGTAAATGTTGTGGAGATTTTCCTTGAAGCAGCATATTATGTTCGAAAATTATAGTTTAAGGCCCAGATTGTGGGTGTAATTAACCACAAAATAAGATTTAGTAAAGGTATTTGAAAGATGAAACTGTTGACCATTTTTTGGAACTTTGGAGACTGCTGCAGTCTATTAGAACTTTGGATAATGCAGTGAAAATGGTGCAATAATTTGGTATTGAATTGAACCATAAAGTGAGGCCCCATTGAGTTTGTATTTGAATAAAAAATTGAACCAAATGACTGAAATACTGGTAAATTTATGGAGATAATAAGATTAGAATGTGAAAGCAGAGAAAGGTTGATAACATACTAAGGTAGTTTTCTGAATGTTGAGCAAGTTTTTCATTTGAATTGGAGAAATAATAATTGCTGAAAGTGTAGAACTAATCCTTTCAAGTTAACTGCAATTTGTCATATTTGAGAATGGAGATATTTTCTGGAAGAATGCGCATAAAACCCATGAGAATGCATCTTTAATATAGAATTGTAGGATCCCAAATCATCCTTGAAAGTTGAAATAGTCTTTTGGTGCTTTTCTAAATAATAATAAAGAAGCAATTATAACCTTTTCTCTAATTACTTTGGTTAAAACCTTCAACTTGAATTAAGAGAACAAAAAAGATGCTTTCATCATGCACTTATGGCATATCCACTCATCTTAAAATAACCAATCAAGTACGGGACGAATGCTCAAATGACACCTAGAAACACCTCTTTCCTTAGCAAGATTCAGACCTTCATAAACTGCCCGTAGCTCTGCAGTTTGAACAGAGCTCCGCCCCTAGTTACCAATAAAACCTGCGAGCCATTGACACAGATCCCCACGAAGAAGACCTCCTCCATAGGCAAGGCCATTCCTACCCTTCATTGCCCCATCTGCAATGATTTTAACTCAACCCTTTTGGGGGCCTCCAACCAATCCAAGGATCTTCCTTCCTATTCTCAAGACTTGAAACATTAAAGAGGATAAGAGTATCACAGAGTTTCTTGCCAAGCTGAGGATACAACTTACAACCTCTTCAACCCTAGAGGGGTCACTTTGCAAAAGACTCTTATTTCTGTGAAGCCATAAACACCAACAACTCATCCCATCGGCCAACCAATACCAGCTACCACAAGATATTTATGCAATAAGTTTCAAATCAGCCAGTCTCTGATAACACCATCCGAATTAAAAAAAACCAGTTCCACTTGGATGGGGGGTAGAAAGGAGCACCAACTTGAAGAATAAAAGGCAATCATGGATAGCATGACTGATAGTTTCAAACTGGCCAAAACAAAAATCAGACACCTAGCTCTCCTCATGGTTGGTCAATAATCTATCATGCAGCACCATCCAAAGGAAAGTAGAAATTCGTTGGGGACCTTTCCATTTCCAAAGAAGACGCCAGTACTGATCCTCAACAGCAAAATGATCCTCCATTAAATTAGTATACGCAGATATAATGCAAAAGGAGCCCAATTTAGGAGGATTTCCAATAAAAATTATCATCTTCACTGGATGGGATAGGAGGGGGACAGCAGCTATGGCCAAGATAACAAAATGAGAAGAAATCTCGAGGCACCCCAGATAAACGAACGAGCAAGTTTTTCTATTTCAGAACAATCATTAACTGGCAGACTTGTAATTCCAGAGTATAACAAGGGACAGCTGATACACTGATTAAGCAAGGGTAACTCATCCTGCAAAGGAAAGGGTTTTGGTGTTCCAATCAGTAAGCTTGGAAGGCCATATATTTAGTTGTGGGATTGGATCAGAAATAATAGGGTGTCAGAAACCATGCAAATTAACTTTCTGATGAAACATATATAATTATAAAAATTCACCAGTTTTTGTAACAGATTAAGCACAACATACATTTCAGTAATAACTTCTTATGGTAGGTGTTAAATATTTGCTTAAATTTAATTTTCTAGCTCAAAGTTTAAACATGCAAGTACTGAAGCAGAAGATATTTCATATAATTTCTCAAAGACATGATGTGGTTTCCAGAGAAATTTGTATGAGGGTGCAAAAAGAAAAATCACAATATGCACCACAGGTCACCCTATCAAACAACCAGGGAAAGAGGAAAAAATAGGCAGCTAGATTCACACTTACATTGCAAAAATTACTACAAGTAGGGGGAATATAACTAGAAAAAAGAAATTTAGAGATAAAGGAATTTGATACTAACAAATAATAAAGGGTTTTTTTGTTTGTTTTTGATATGGGCTTTTGCTTTCTTGATTCCAAATGCAATTTTGACTTTATGATATAAATTAGAAAAAAAAAAAAAAAAGAAAATGAAATAAAATCACAAGCAGTCTTTGAAGTTAGGTGCACAAAGTGCAAGATTTTATATATAGTTTTGTTTCTAAAGCTCCAGTTGATGCTTTTCCGAACTGCACTTTGGAGTCTGGATACATCTGTATGCTTTTGAAACAGTCCACAACTAATAACATGAGCTCTTGTTTGCTTCATTGATGAAATTTGAGTTTGTCAATCTCAATGGCCGTAATTTCTTCTCATTGTATGTATTTGTTTTAATATTTTTAAGAAGCAAGATGGGCCGTCGCAGCCGAAAGTTTCGAGAAGTGTAACAACTCAGGATGGTGAAACGCAGGCCCAAAATTGGCTTCAATCTTCTCAATGCCCAACTTCCTTGTCAGAACTTTCACCAACTTCTGTTACACAGCCGATATCATCTGCTCCAAGTCCACCTCTACCAGAACCAAGACTGTCACCCTCGAACGTTAACAGTGCATGTATACCAGGAGCTGATCAACGAACTTCTTCTAACCTTAAAAGTATTCCTGTTCCTATCATGAAAACACGTATTTCTGATGGTTACAACTGGCGGAAATATGGTCAGAAGCAAGTGAAGAGTCCTAAAGGTTCTCGAAGCTATTACAAGTGTACATATTCTGACTGTTGCGCTAAAAAGATTGAGTGTGCTGATCACTCAGGCCATGTGATTGAGATTGTTAATAAAGGAACTCACAGTCATGATCCACCTAGAAAGAATAACTGCACAAGGGAAAACAAGATAGCATCTGGCCCAGTTGTGGGCAATAGTGTAACAGAACATCCCATTAGCACACTTAAGGATTCAGATCAGGCAACATTGCGAAAAGAATCTATACAGGCAATACCCGTGATTCCCGACAAAAAGCGACAGAGTTCAAGTGGCTCTGATGGGAATGAGAAAATTCAAATCAAAGATGAGCTTGCCAGTGAGCCTGAAGCAAAACGAAGGTGAGGTTTCCATGAATTTTATTTCTTATGTAATACTAACACTTTCTGACATATAACTGCGGAAAGGAGCACTGGAGATAATTTAGTTTTAATATTTTTTCTCCTTGTTGACCAGAGTAAAGAAGGAGAACTTAGAATGTTCAGGAACTCTCTTAAAACCAGGAAAGAAACCTAAATTTGTTGTGCATGCAGCGGGTGATGTGGGAATCTCAGGTGATGGGTACAGATGGCGCAAGTATGGACAAAAAATGGTGAAGGGAAATCCCCATCCCAGGTGCATGTTTATTTTGCTGTTTTCTCTTTGCATCCGAAAACTTTGACCTGACAGTTTTCTAGACATTAACATGAGACGTGTAACTGTGAATTACAGAGAAGTTCTTTCTTAGTAATTGTCCTTGCTCATCTTCATTTTTTAATTCATTTTATCATGGTGGAAGAAAATTTGGTGAAGAAATGAGAGGGGATTTGAGTTATTATTCTCATTTGGGCGATTCCCATGCTTCTGTTTTCTTTTGTATATGAACTCGTATTCTGTTTATGTGTATTTGGATAAGTGTGTTGTGTAGGATTTTAACGAATCACTTAAAATCTGAGAGAATCAAAATTGGAATGGTACCTTTCATGATTGTTAGAAGAAAATTAGCATTTATTCAATGTTCTATGTCCCACAATTTGATGACTTCATCATAGGATTGATGTATGGTAGTATTGTCAAAATGAATGCTTCAGTATATTATACTTGGGATTCATTCACCTTCAGTTTCGATTCTATATAAAGAGTACAGAGGTAGAGGCAGGGTCTGAAATGTGGTAAGAGTGGCTCATTTGATGTCTTTCTAGTGTGCAGCAATCATGATTTACTGGAGTGTAGCACTTGCAATATTATTAGAAATTTATCTATTATTGAAGCTTTTCATTACACCTGCCGAAGTCCCTTCGATTTTATTTTAACTAGCTCATTTCTAGATGCTACAGCTGTTTGTCTTCTTGCTTAATTCTTCTAAGTTTGAAAATCGGTGTACTTTGTGTTGATTAGTCTTCAATCCTAAGATGGTGTTTTTGATTTCCTCTTTGATGTTGTCGCTGTTCTTAACTGAGGGACTCATGTTAGTAATGGTCAATTGGCAGCCTTGCCTATTCCAGTGTCCCTATTAGAAAAGGGGAAACCAAAAAAGGATGAAGTGTTCAAAAGTAAGTCAAAGCATTTTCACTCGTAGGTTATGTAGTTTTTTGTCAAAACGCACAAGACCCTTCAAGGATGTTATTCACCATATCAGTTCAAGTGAATGTTGACGAGTATCCTATAATGAAACATTGCCTCTGCAACTTATGGGTGTATAAACAGTGGAGAATAATATCACTTTTTTTTTTTTTGGAGGCGTCTATGATTTGTGCTAGGTTGGATCTTCTGGCTAGGTACAAGAGGTTGAACTGAAATCTTGGCATTATGGTATGAACATCAGTTGTAACTTTGAAGGGCCTCATTTGTTAATGCCAAACAAACTTTAAGTAACTTACTAGAAAATTTTCCCATTATTTTTGTATCCATAATAGTGCGAAAAGAAGGCCAGACTCCAAGTTGTTGGGGAATAGTGGCATTGAGTTTAATCATTAAAAATCTAAGAGCTTTAATGGTTCATTCCTGTTTCAAGTTACTACTTGCAAATTTAATTTTGCTAGTCCATTTGTTCCTTTATTCCAATTTATTGCTGGAAACACATTTTACAGGAACTACTATAGATGCACTTCTGCTGGGTGTCCAGTCCGTAAGCACATTGAAACAGCAGTAGATAACACAAATGCAGTTATTATCACGTACAAGGGCATACATGACCATGACAGGCCTGTACCGAAAAAGCGACATGGTCCGCCAAGTGCTCCCCTTGTTGCTGCTGCAGCTCCTGCGTCAATGAACAACTTGCAACTCAAGAAAACTGATACATTCACGAACCAAGGAACTCCAACGCAATGGTCAGTGGGGAAGGAAGGCGAATTAACTAGTGAAACCTTGGACCTTGGAGGCGAAAAGGAGAAGGCAATGGAATCAGCTCGAACTCTTCTAAGTATCGGATTTGAAATCAAGCCTTGCTGATTGGTTCTTCTCTTCACTATATGAAAAGATCATCTGCACACAGGCAGGCAGGCCTCACTTGAAAGGCCCACAGACCAATCTGGCTCGCTTGAAAGTCATGTAGCTGTTAGATGCGAATCAATTACCATTGAAATTATCAGGTTTGATTTTTTTTTTTCCCCCATTTTCATGTATCTTTCTTACTCTTTTTTTTTATTATTAGTTTTATCTTCAAGTTTACTTCTTCCTTCAGCCTTTGGTCAGATAGCTGTATATTTAGTATGTATGACATCAGGAATCATTTAGAACTTGGTAAGCTAATAGTATTGGAACATAGAATTGGTTGCCATGCCCATCTTTCGTTTATAATGGTTGGGACCCATTTCCAGTCTCCATTTTAGGTGCAGCTTCTCATATTTTAATATTTGAGAACCTTTATATATATATATATATATATATATATATATAAGCATTTCATTAACCTTAAAAACTCAAGGGGTGAGACGTTTGAGAACAATTTTGGTATCTTTAATACCATTATTATAGTTTTTGTTTAACAAATGTAGTTCCAGATAATTACATGTCTAATGAGTTATGATTCGACATACAGTAATATATCAAAAATTTACAGATGTGAAAGCTGAAACTTTTTCACTGTACTTCACATGGTAAAATAATGAAAATAAAACTTACGGGAACCTTTTTTCTTCTGTTCAATGAAAACTCGATTTTCTTCAATGCTTTTTTGAGCATTGAGGAAATTATACTTGTACTGAATTTTAGACCGACTCACCTAATAGTATTACTATTCTTTATAAATTCTCATTAAGTAAAATATTTTAATAATTTAGTATTAACCTCTCGGATCTGAATTAAATCTGATTGATCAATGCAAGTTGTTTTTAAAGGGTAAAAAAAAATTTTTTTGAATGATGTCCCACTTGTCAAATAGAGCATCCTGAAAACCAAGCATACGCAGGACAAGAAGGACATGAAGGTGGAAGCACTGACGCAGTTCATGCACATTTTTTTTTTTTTTTTTGGGTTTTTGTGTAATAATAAAGAGTGGGGCTATGCATTGCATTGAAGGCTGCCGCCACCACACATCCACCAACCAATGGATTCAGCGTCACTCTTAATCTGTAAATATATTTTCACATGCGTTAGGCCTTTTAAAGCATTTTACCATTACTATTGCTGGAGAAGTAAAAAGGTTGGGTAAAGGATTGGATTGAACGATTGGCAGAGGAAACTTGAAAAAGAAAATGAAATGGGAATTAGATAAAAATACTGGTTTTTACCTTGATATCTAAATTTGCTAAACGAGCTCCAGTTTCTGCTAATATCGATAGCTATGGTGGTCATTAGATGGTGATAGATCTGATTTCAAAGATGATTTTCCTGAATCCTGATTACCAACACTTTCAACTGTACAAAAAATCGTACATTAATATTTTCAAGGCTCTCATGAACAGGCCCTACCGACAGCACAATCACCGGTTGATTTAATTCATTTTTAGAATCTACAATCTAGGAATTCATTAAGCATACGATTTCTTGAAATTTTATACACAAAAAAACAACTTCATTGCTACCTGAGTAGCCGTGAATTAGTAGTTACTAGGATATATAAACTGATGACTGAACCTGGTGTTCCGGCTCTGCGTGCCACCAATCATTATCATTCCGACGAGAAATTCAATTCATCCATAGCTATCGATATTTTGGATTCAATCACACCATCTGTTGTTGTCTTATCTTCAACCTTTGTGCCATTTTCTTCTTTCCCTTCTGCTGCATTATTCATACATTCCTGAAATCTGAAGCAACCAATGAGATGATCGTTCGTCAACCCAGCTGCCTGCATGAATGAATACACCACTGTGGGCCCCACGCTGCGGAATCCCCTTCTCACTAAATCCTTGCTTATTACGTCAGCTTTTGGAGTTTTAACGGGAATCTGACGAGGATATCGGAATCTGCTAACTATAGGTTTGTAGTTGACAAAGCTCCAAATATACTTGTCAAATGACCCGAATTCATCTATGACCTGGCATCAATAAAACCTGCAATAAGTTAGTTCTAATGGTAATTATAGCAAGTGTGTGATTGTGGCACTAACTTCAGTAACAAAGTCTAGTGGTTAATAACTAGTTGCCATCGAATCAGGCAGACAATTTGTGAGAATTAACAGCTAAGCAAGTTGGCATTTTTAAGAAAATAAATAAATCATCTTGTATGTGTAACTCCTGACAAGATAAATATAACAAGGTCAGGTCAAGTTGTATGGTTGCAATACTATAAGTTTGTCCTATATGGTTCATATATATGCTAGGACCACCATTCAACTACTTTTCACCTAACCTACCTGAACAAATGATCAATAATCACACAACATGTGTCGTTTAAATGCTTAGACAATCAGCGAACATCTAAGCCCGCAAATATGAATGCAGATGGTCCAATTAATGCATTGGCAAAGAAGACGGATCCATAAATTAATCCACTTGTCAAAGAAACAAACTCGATGAATACTATCAATTAAGATTGACATTTAGCTAAAACTTGATGTAGCATTCCCAAAAATTAAAAAACAAACAAATGCATACATAATAGTCGGTCAGCTTCTTTTATATATACAAGAACAAGGAAATTGCAACGGAGTCCATATGAGTGTCTTCCATTGAATAGTATAAAATAAAGTTGGAAGAAAAATGAGAATCTACCTTCGATATTTGGCGTGCATTCTCAATTACAGCACGCAATTTAACTTCTGATAATAAGGAGTTTGCTGTGCTTCCAGGTGCTATTATCTTCTTCTCATTAAATTTTGAGACAGCAACTGGATCAAAATCTGCAAAAACTTCCCTGCACAAAAAAGCTTATTAGTGAATGATATATAGCAAAATGACCACAGTCTAATTGATCTCCTTCAACTGGGGAAGAGAATGTGAGTAGAGGGATAAGATGAAAACATAGTGCCTAGATAAGATTGTTAATGATGAATGTATAATACAGTATAAATAATACCTAAAGATGTGTCTTTTGCTCAGAATGGCAGGCCAAGTAAGTTCAGCCAGAGCACCTGAAAGAACCAAAAGCTCAAACAATTTCCTGCATATGGACAAGGAGATCAAGGAAATAACTTTTAGAACATAGAATAGCATCAGGAAAGAATGGGGACTTCAGCTATTAGACAGATGTTAACAAAATTCTGTGATCACATACTTGTCATCATGTACTGGAACTCCCCATTCTTCATCGTGGAAAGCAGCATAACATGGATCTGATTTCAGCACAGGAAAAAACCAATCAGCAATGGAACTTCATAAGGGCATATTTGAAGTATCCGGAAAACACTATGGTGTTTTGCAACTGATATGTATTTCTGTTTCACCTCCATCAGATCTGGTATTTTAAGCCATTCACATATAGCAGGGTATAGTGTTTCTTTTTTTCTTTTTCCTTTAAAGTTTTTCATGACATGTTATACACAATACAATTTCAAAATTATTCTCACACCAACCCAAGCAGAAAACGATAGATGAATGATATCATATTGGAAGGAGAGGGGATGGAAAACAGCATGTTTGTTTTTCAAAAAATATTTAATCCTCATATCAAACTTAGGTCATAACTATATAATTGAAGCTCATGTTTCTCTTTTCAAACCAAAAAATAAGGAGATTATTTTATGCTGATCTGATAGTTGCATATGCTTTCTAGAAGGCTATAAGCAGAAGGCATAAGACCACAAAAGAAAACAAAAGTTAATAACTTGACATGTTGGGAAGTAAAATGATCAGATAGAGGGCTACATGACTTATTGTGACATCAAATTGTTAAAGACTGACAAATGGCAGTTGGCAAGCATTATAAATTAGATAGCATAAATGCACCCTGGTTTTTCTTTTATGCAGTGACATTGAGATTGTTACAAAAAAAACAGAAGAATTAACCTGACCTATTTTTTGGTGGTTTGGCTCAGTTCTTCAAAATTATTGCAGTATCTAGGTTAAATGAATGAGGACTATCTTTTGCAAACACAAAGCAAAAAAACATTCAACAGCACAAATTAACTCACCTAGACTGTATTATAAACCACCACATCATTTAACTGCATCCTTGTGCATCATACATTTCAATATATCAATATTTCTAAAAAAGACCTCCAGCCCAGATTTTATCATGAACATTGTTACAATCAAACCGCCAAATAAACACTTTTGTTCGCATGTTCTATTGGCCTAAAGTAAAAAGAAGTTAGAATCATTTCAGTTCTGAGCGAATTAAGAAATGGTATGAAGCTGTAGACATGTTGGTTGAGGGTAACTGATGAAACAAGCCATTCCAAGCAAAAAAAAACCTAGTTAGAACATCCTTTAAAAACTATCTGCTGGTGCAATAGCATTTCCATCTTTCTAACCATATCCAATTTCACATTTAGGGACTATGGAACTTAAGAGGTAAGCATAACAGCAATTCCAAAATAAACCACTAAAGTCCTATTACAAATTTATAAGGTTGGTCTCCAATGACAATTCTATTTTGTACTTCATATAATTCGCAGACAAACTGCAAAGCATGTAATAACACCAATATGAACATTTTCTATTCCATAAAGTATTATAATTCTGCAAAATTATAACAAATAACTCAAAACTCAAAGAACCAAGAACGCACCAGTATTTGGTGTTACCCATGCACAGCTCTTCTTGGGCTGTGAACCGCCAGAAGGTGGTGGAGATTCTAAACCCCCATCAGAAACAACACTTCTTGGCTTTGAAGCATATTGCTTCCTCCTAACTCCACAACTATTTGACCGTGTCAACCTCCCAGTGGATGCTCGGCTATGGAATGAATCCGTGGAGGCATCAGATGAACAAGAAGCATTCAATGATAAATTCGAATGCAACAACTGCTCATGTCGACGAAGCACTGAAGGAACACTAGCGGAATGTGATTTGGGGGATAAAGCACTGACAGTAGACACATTAAGTGCTTTCTTCTCTTCACCTAATGCAACTTGCTCAGGTGATGTTTCAACCTTTCTCAGTTGTTTTGAGACAGTTTTCCTTGCGCTCAATGACCCTGCCTTGTTGTTTCCAGTGGGTCCTAAAACTGGTCTGGTCTCAGAATCCGCCACATTCATCGACCTCACCCTTGGAGCTCCCGACATCCTTTAGCACCTTATGTTTAACACTTAAACAGTGATTTTCTAGAGATCTTTAGCTTATTTCCCTCGAAAAAAACCTGAATTTCTCAAATTTGCAAACTTGCCACGTTTAAATCTTCCATGAAATTGAACAAACCAGCGGAGGAAACCCACCAAGAGAATTCACTAGTGCCCCCATTTTTCCCCCATTTGCTGAAATCAAATCAGCAAGAGAAGTTTAAATATCAAAACCCTATATGGGCTACCCATTTCAAGTAAACCACATTAATCAACCATAATGTTTAAAGCTACACCAGAACAGATCTTGGCTTTTAACTCTTACAGCTCAAATTTAAGCTACTAAAACTACCAATATTTTCTCAAAAATCGAATATCCACCTCACAAAACCCACCAAAACCCTACCATCTGTACCATCAAATCAGCTCCCCAAAAAATTTCCGTAGAAAAGCTCTAGACATCAAAATGAATTTAAAAGAGAAGTTTCGAACTTTATACCAAAGCTAAGGGTTTTTACACGGAGCTCAAAAGATCAAAAATGAAAAGAAAAAGAAAACTTGAAGATATATTCAAAACAATGACAGATAAAAAGAGAGAGCCTCGAAACATAAAGATTCCGTCCTGCATTGTTAAAAACGAGATAGAAAGAGAACTGAGAAACTATATTACCTCCCAAAACGAAATAAAAGATGGGTTTTTAAAACTGTGTCGTTTCAGTCTCTTCACATAATGCTGACCCATTCCCTATGGAATTTACAGTTTTCATGGCTTCTTTTTTTTTCCTTTCCTTTTTTTTCCGAGAGAACGGAAGAGAAAGTTGCAGCAAAAATGCTACTGCTTAGAAATTGAAATCGATCTAAGAGAAGGGAATTGTAACTCTTCTAGGCGTGTATATAAATGACAGAGAGAGGGGTAAAGAAAGAATGAGTGTGGGAGAGAGACTGAAGATTGTTTTTTTTTTTTTTTTTAATGGAGACACTAGGACAGCCGGTTATTTTACCGGCTATGTCCAGTTATCCGTTGCTTTCCTAGTTTCTTACACTCCCATTTAAGACAAAAGAGAACTTACAAAAATAATATACAAAAGAAAACATTATAACATTTACCAAAAACAAAAAAAAAAGTAAAATATTATAACATTTTTCATAAACTGACAACAACTCGTTATGTTCTAGTTTTTATTTTTAACTTAATTGTAATATCAAATTTGGGATTTAAAAGATAAAAGATTAACAGAAATTTTGTTAATTTTTATTAATATTTTAAATATTATCTTTTATTAATGGAGAAAATTTCTTTAGCTAAATGCATTTTTATCAGAAATTTATAATAGACAATTTTATTCAATAAATTATATCACATGTCAATATTCATTCTATTTATTTTATCTATTTAATTTTTTGTTATATTATACATCTTTTTTAAAAAATCTCAAAATTTTCTTATAATTTTCTTTTTATTCAAAATAAAATCAACAAAAATAGAGCGAATGAAATAAAATAGAAACGTCACTATTTAAATAAATTAATTAAGTGAAAAAATAAAATAAAATAATTCATTTTAATATTTGAACAAACAATTTTGGTCAAACATAATTAATTATAAAAAAATTCATTAATTCAAGCACTTAATTGATAAAAAAAAATTAATTTGAGACAGTAAAATTGGAAAATCGTTAAAGTTTTAAAACTGATATCATAATTATTTGAGATTAATTTGTAGTCAAAACTTAAAAATAAAAATAAAAATCAATGAATTTTTATTGATTTTTTCTTCCATTTTCCATATTATTCATAGGATGTTTAATTTTTTTGATTATATCAATAATAAAATATCACTAATATGTTTTATTTTTTAAAAATATACTATACACTTGCAAATAAAATTCTAAATTGGAATATGATGATTCAAATTTTTTAAAAATGAGTGGATAATAGTAAAAGTTCTTAAAACTAATAAACATAGTACTATTAGTTCTTAAAAAAAATGAATAAACTGTATTTATAATTATGTGAAAAGCATTTCATATTACTTCTTTCTCTTCTATTACAAAAATGAAATTGTATAATTTTAATTTATTGAAATCCTCATAAAAAATTGAACTATTCTATTATCATGATAGATAGGTATGGCCCAACTAAATTTTTACAAGGTTTGAGAGTTGTAATGAAGAATTTATTAATTTTGGTCTATTTCAACAACCTAAAAATACAAACAGCTTCAAGGTTCTTTTCACCATTCCAAGAAAAGCATTACTTACTAGTGAATAGTGATTAGTTATTTTTACCTTAATAGGATATAGGACAAATAGCAAGGTAATCTTCAAGTGGAAAAAGAACCAAAAAGAAGCCAACAATGCAAAAAGGGTTACAATGTAGTTTTAGCCATTGGGACCAATCCATAATTTTAGTTACTTTGACCAATAAGAATTTACCTGTGTGAGCTATCACATTATTTGAGAGAAACTCTAGACGCTGTCGAAGTAAAAAATTGTCAATAGTCGCAGAGAACAGGCAATTCCGCAGGGAGATTTTGAAATTGCAGAGGCTTGGTTCGATCAAGCTGCGGAGTATTGGAAACAAGTCCCTTATCGTGGATTCTGGTCACTAAGATAAGCTGATGTCTGCAAATCAATGGGCTCTGAGCTGATGTTTTTTCCAACATTTTCCAATAATCCCAATTTCACCCTTTGTATGCTGGTCTTCAACTCATATTCTCTGTTTTCTTAATGATAATCATGTAAAGTTAGATACAGGTAAGTATGAAAAGCAAAGTCAGAAGTCAGAAATTTGTAATGATGCTGAAATTTATTTGCCTTGGATTCAAGGACTTCGTTCCAGTGAATCTTGTGAAGAATTCCACAAATTTCATCAACCACATCCTCAGAAATAATAAACATTTCTCTGCTAATAAAATTAAAATGGGGTAAATCAATTTATCACCTTAAATGAAAATACATGATTTAATCAGTAACTACACAGATCTTTAACTACACGATTTTTCCAGAAAATATAAGAAAAAGACTGAGTTTACTGTCAACAAGTCCATCCAAAAAGCACTGCCTCACAACTGATAGAAAAGCATTATAGCTTCATGCCTAAACAGCACATAGCCCGTTACAGAATCCGGAAACTGCACCTGCAAGAATCACATGTTAATAACCACATGAATTAGTGGTAGCAGGTAGTAAGGCATTCAAGGGATGGATAACATGTCTCATTGCATAAATAAAGAGTGCAAATAGAAATAATAGTTCTACACATAGCACAAAGATACACAGTACAGTGTGGTTTTAGTTATCGAGACATCAATCATTTTACCATAGAAAACCACATCAAACCTAAAAATAATGACACAAATTGCTTTAGTTTCTATAAAATATGAGTCCAGCCAAAAAGTTGATAAATACCTGAAAAAAAAAATATTAACTTAAAAAAAAATAAAACAACAGTTAAATATATATAAGTATTGTCCGTAGGTTTTTCAGTTTGTCGCCATAGACTTAGTTTGGCCAATATGGCTTGTGCTCCAGATTAAATAGTGGTTTAAAATGGTTTTGCATATTATTCTTTGCATATTCAATCCAAAAAAGCGTCTTATGTTCCAAATAATCACATTTTGTCCCATTCAATGATTAAGAAATCTGATGCTGACATCCCCACCAAACCATTTCTATACAAGAATGTTTTACATTCCCGTTTTTATTTCACAGATTGAGCCACAGTCCAGGAACCCTTGTACATCTCATCTCGCCATGCAATATACTTCATAATGTGTACTACCCCAAAGAAATCTTCTCTAAAAAGACCCTTATCAAGCCAACCTAAAAAGGTTGGAAAAGCAGCATCTCTCAGCAATGCCATTCTGATCCTGATCACCCTCTCTCACTTAATTGGCAGCTATGCAAGTCACTATCTCCTCTGTTCTCAACCTTTTACCATATATATTTTTAAGGACGGAAATGGTTTTCTCTTTTATAGTGATATCGGATTCATTAAAAATCTATTTCAAAACTAATTTAAAAATACTAATTTTTCAGTAATAGGTACCTTTGAACTCCAAAAGATAAATGACAAATAAAAAGGCCAACTGAAAAGGTACTATACCTAATAAGTAATAAACCACTGTAAATCATCCCGGAGGCCAGTCAAAATTTAGTTTTTTGTAGTAAGTTATGACAGATGCTAATAATTTGAGTTATGAGAAAGTCTTAACAAAAGGCATCGATAAAATGGTTGAGTAAGCCTATTACACAAAGCGTCTGAAAAGGAGAATGAAGATCATACCCCAGTAGGCCCCTGCCTTGCCATGATCTAGGAGTCACTGTTAAGTTCACTGGAGCACCTTGCCTCAAAAGTATCACAGGCATCGCATGTCCCTGATTTGCCTGAGCCTCAGTAGCAAGCCTTTGCAGAAGATTGTCACCAACTTTATATTCCACACTGCCAAATTTAACAATCTGATCTCCAAGTTGTAAACCATCCTCTGCTGTCGGCGATGCGTCAGCTATTTCATCAACCACTGCAAAGGGGATGCTGAGAATCATGTCCACATCCATGGAACTGGGAGAATCTCTCGTAACAACACTGTGTGAGGATGCAGATGCAACAGCGTTCACCATTGATGAGTTTTGATTATTTGATGCTCCATCATTGCCTTGCAACATCACAAATACGCAAAACTACTTACTCAATTGGTTGTAAAGAAAAGTCAGTTCTTTATCAGACATCACCTTAATACTTCAAAAAACAATTTACAGAGGAAAGGAAAGAAAAGAATCTCATAGACTTCCAATCAGACTCAACAATAGTGATAACACTGCATTTTAGCCAAGGAAACAGCCATTACTGTGGGGATCATCATAGGCAATAAGCGAAAGTGTTGGTTACAAGATCAGTCACTTTAAAGTTTTAAGGCATGGATAGATAATACCAGCTTCAACTCAGTGCCACCAGGTTTTATCAGCAGATGATTATCATTCAATTCTCATTAATGTTTCAGCATCTACCTGAACCTTTGGTGGTTAATGGTCTAGCAGCAAGCCTTGCTGAATGCAGAACTTGTATATTTGCATTTATTTTCTCTGTGATCTCCTTGTGATCACTTCGCAGCACTGCATTAGAAAATAAAAAATATAAACATAATTGTCTTATCACATAAGTAACATCTGTGGCTTCACAAATTACGCACTGCAAGCAGCAGCCCTAAGAGCATAAGCATTACCATAAATCAAGATTATTGTCAATCATACAATTCATGATCACGGTACAAACCTAACAATTAATGAGACTATCAGCAACTTTCAATTAATCTAGCATGCTAGAAGGGCACACCAACCGAAACTGTGCAAGGAGTTGCCACTTATACAAAGATTTTTCCTTCTCCAAATTCCTACTGTTTGAGTAATCATTAAATTTTTAAAAATTCTTTATACTTAAAAGACTTGGTGCATGACATAACAAGAGGATGAAAAGCAGAGCCATCAATGATACAAGCAGTTGATATGGCCAGGGCCGCCAGGCACATATTCCTTCAAAATAAGATTCTGCTTATCTATGAACAAGTACCCAATATTGCAAATGACTGACAATCATTCTAGCAATCTATTGCTGTTTACTACTAATGTGCATACAAGTTTACACAGCCTTAATACTGTGTTGAATTATAATCCTAAAATTTTAAAATGTGATCAATGTAGGACTAAAGTCAAAGCAATTTCAATCATGCAGCAAAACGGGCTAGCTAATATTACAGGGGAAACATTAATATGTACCATATAACGAATGAGAAAAGAAATTCGTGTTTTGACAGACATACATACACTAGCAATAATGTTCAGTGGTGGCAAATTTTTCACCCTGCATGAGCCACTTGAAATTGCTGCAGACTACAGTATATACAACTTGATGCAGAGAGATAATTCTGATTTGAGAGGGTACTTGGACTTCCAATATCCAAGTGTAAATTCTGAGATTTTATCTGCAAATTATGCATCAAATCCTGAGCTCCTGGAGGATTTGATCTTGCTTCCAAAAATTGCTTCCCCTTGTTCATTATTGACTTCAACAATCAAGGTTTTCATCACATCTCAAAAATACTCCTCAATCTTCTCCAACTAATTACAAAATAAAAGAACTGCTCTTAATCCTCTGGATAAAGGGGTTACATAGAATCAATTCGTATTTTCTGGAACCAGAGACCAAGAGGAGAACAGAGAAGGGAGTAAATGACTTCATTAATCAATCAATGCCACATAGTAGAGATCAAATATAACCTCTAGACCTTACAAGGACTGACTCAGGTGGACTAACAATTTTTCCAGCCATTAAACGACACTTGATTCTTAACTAGACTAAAGCTAAACTTGATGTTTGATTGAATGATCAAGTCGTTGGTTTTCCCTCATAATACCTAAAAAGCTATAATAAGTATATACTATATACGGCACTCAGTCGCCATCTTAAGATTCGAAAAAAAAAAAAAAAAAACTTAAATGAAAAAAATAACAACTAAAAGTCACGGTACCAGCAAGACGATTCCGTTCTGCTCTCACCACCGGAATGTCAATGTCTGTACGAGGAAATCCCTAAAATTTTGACCAGCAATAAACAATTCCGATAAGATAAGAGAGTCTGAAAGAGCGATTTTGAAGAAAAACAAAAGAAGAGAAAGAGAATTGTTCTACCTCGGCGTCGACGAGATTGCCGGAGAGACCAGGACCGCCGGGCTGGCAGAGACGCTCGATGATAGCGTTCATCTCCACTTCAATTGCGCTTCTGTTCTCCACCAGCTTCATTGTTTCTGCTTTCAGATTCGCCGCCACCATTTTCTTTTCCAAATTTTTTCAAATTTTTTATTTTTCTCTGTTATTTTTTTGGTGATTGTTGTTTATGGCTTGCTTGTAGTATCTTCTGGGAAGCCAATAAGCTAAAGGGGTTAAGCTTGGAGGAGAAGAAATACAACAAGGCGATGGCTCGGTTAAATTAAAATAATAATAATAATAATAATAAGATAAAATTTTTTGACGTAAAATAATAATACACCTTATAGCCAAAAATATTTTAAATTTTATGTGGTAATTTCTCTATAAGAACTAAATAAATATATTGACAATCTACAATAAAATGATAATTTAGTAATATTCATAATCCAATTATAATTTCTAAATAATTCATAATTCACATATTTGTAAGTTTTTATATTTTACTGTAGGAAGTATACTAATAAATTTTAAATAATAAAGGCCAGTTTTTCATTTTTTAATTGAATTGCGTTTATTATTTTTTAAAAAGTTATATGTTTAAAAGTTAGCTAACATAAACTAGTTGTATATATCAATTTATTATTTATTATTTAATTATCATGTTAATAGTTTTATTTGAATAGTTTTTTAAATTTTTAGTGACTTGAATTAATATAAAATAATTCTCTTTATGCGATAGATGATTTACTAATTAATATCAGAAAGCTAAAATATTAATTTAACACAATTAAAAATCAAGTTTTCTAATTTAAATATAATAATTTTTGCCAATTTTTCATTATTTCAAAATTAATTATTTTAAATTACATGTTCAAATTAAATATTAACAACAAATTGAATTTAATTTTTATATTCTTAACATGTTTACAATATACCATATTTAATATACAATATAATTTATTTTATCGAATTAGATTTTTATGTCTTTGCTGTATTTAATAAATTATATTATTTCTTATTTATAAAATTATATTTTTATATTATCACTATTTTTAATATATAACTTATTTAGTATAAAATATATTTTCTTATTTTATGCAATAGAAATTTAGATGTAAATAGTAAATTAATGTAATCAATTAAAATTAAATTACTTTTATATTTTTCAATCAATAAAATTCAAATCCTTACCAATATTATATTTTTATCATATAATATAGACCTTATATTAGTGTATAATATAATTTTTTATTCTATCCAGTAGAATTTAGATATAAATAGAAATTAACATAATCAGTTAAAAATTAAAATTATATTATTTTTTAAACCAATAAAATTAAAATATTTAAAAATATTTTTATCAAACTATACACTTGGCAAGGGTATTTTTGACAATCCTCATGCTTCAACTCTCATTTTCACTTGTTATATTTATTATAGATATATAATTTCTAATGGTAACATATCCGTATATGAATATTGATATGGTGTTTTTTTTCATAATAATTAATCTTTTTATTTAATAATGGACTTACAAACTAATGAAATTACAATTAATAAATATTAATTAAATAATGAAGTTATAAAGAATATGGTTAACTAATATAATTTAAATAAAATTTCAAACCTTTAAAATTTATTGCATTATGATTAAATCTTCTTATACCTGATTTAATTATAAAAAATTAGGTAGCATTTCATTGGATATGTGAGAATTTCAAAGGGAAAAAAATTTATAACAATTAAGTTACAATAATTTAATTACAATAGTTTATTGTGCTAATAAATATTTGAGTTTCTTTTTTTATTATAAATATTTCAATTTATTACTTAGAAATAAAGAGAATAAAATTTCACATTTTATCGTTTAATCAAATTACACGAGAAAAATTAAATTAAAGCAACCCATATATAAATATAATAATTTTTTAAAAAATTATCTATTCAAATCAATTAAAATAATAGAAAATCACAAAACTTGTGCAACGGGTGATTATATGACTAATTCTTTTACCTCAAATTAATTATTTTGTATCAATTACAGCTTTTGTAAACGAGATGACGTAATTATTGACTCTATCTTTCACCGAGTAAATGTTACTAGTTTGCCATGTCAATTAAAATTGAATAAAAAAAAAATCTAAACGTTAGCCTTCTTTTCAATTTTGGTCATTTCTTTTAATTTTATCGTTCGATATGAAATTTTCATAAAATATATTAGAAAAATATGGATAAAATTAATTATTTAAATTATAATCGTATTAGTAATTATTTCTTAATTTATTCATCGATTTATATTTATTTCTGTCTGTTTATATGTTTATATTAGTATAATAGCACAGCAAATTCGCTACTTGGTACAATTTTAATATAGTCTTATTGAGTTAGAATTAAAATTTAATTTTACTCATTAATAACATCATAAAAAATTATTTTTGAAATAATTAATAAAATAATTTATATACTGACCTTTAAGCTATCTGCACTTTATAATTTCATATTTAATTCCAGGAATCTAAACACATTTTTAAGAAATAATATAATAAGAGCGGAAAAAAAATATCTAGCGAAGGAAATAGGAAAGAAAAAGAAATGATTATCCAAAGACGCTACTCTGTAAGCACACGCATATCTATATAGTTGCAGGTTACAGGTGGTCGCGCATTAGAAGGGTGATGTCAATGCTCAAATCATCTTATTCTTCGCCTAAAAAAAAAGCAAACTTCCCATCTTTGATGGTTCATTATAAGTAGATAGAGGCTCCCACATCCAAAAATGGCCGCCATAAGAGTATCCTTTGCAACTTCAATATCTGCACTTCTTGTTCCTCGTCCTTCTTCTTCTTCTCCTTCTTTGTTTTTCTCCACGTTTAGGTCAACACAACGAGTTCTTAGATTCTCTTTTGCAGTTGCCCCCTTTTGTTACCGTGTGGATACTGGAGAAAGAGGAGCGAAGTTGATGGCTCACTCGTTGGCTCGTGCCAATCTTGGCCTTACTCAGCCAGCCAATATCGACGTGCCCAAGGTCCTTTCTTTTGCCTCTAAATAAGTGAAACCACCTTTTTGTTTCATTGGGTTGTTTAGATTTTACATTTTTGTTAATGGGTTCATCGTTTTTTAGTAAACTGTAGATTTGTTTGTGTGTTTCTGCATCTATATGATGTGGACTGATTTTTTATTGCATTTGATGATTAGCATTTGTCGATATTAAGTGTACATGAAGTTCTACTACTGATCTAATTTGGTTGCCTGTTATTGGCTTAAATTACGAACTACTGTATTTTGCTGGAGAATTTACTTTTTTTTTTTTTTTTTTTTTTTGGTTCTATGATTTACTCTGTAACCGTGTGATCAATTTATTTGTATTATCTTGAGTTTTCATGTTAATTTTGTGCTGTAAATCTGTCAAATATTTGGGTTTAGCTTGGATGATTGTTTTATTTAGTATTTTTTTTGAACGCTAAAAAGTGTATTATGTGTTTGTTGTAATGCTTCAAAGATCTCTTTTGCCGCAAAAGAGATTGACGTGGCAGAGTGGAAAGGAGATATAGTTGCAGTTGGTGTTACTGAGAAAGACATGGCCAAGGATGAGAGCGCAAAGTTTGAGAATTCACTTCTCAAGAAACTTGATACCCATTTGGGTGGTCTCTTAAGTGAAGCATCTTCTGAGGAGGATTTCACAGGAAAAGCTGGTCAATCCATTGTTCTTAGACTTCCAGGTCTTGGTTCTAAAAGGGTTGGCTTGATTGGACTTGGACCGTGTGCTTCAACCACCTTTGCTTTTCGCAACCTTGGCGAGGCTGTTGCTGCTACTGCAAAGACTGTTCAAGCCAGCAATGTTGGTATCGTGCTTGCTTCCACAGATAGTATCTCAAATCAATCAAAGCTTAATACTGCTTCAGCAATAGCATCTGGTACTTATTTATTATTTGGTGGCATACTAATGATTTTGTTAGCAGTTAGATTTATTTTTTTGGGAATGGTTTTAATTTCGTAGGGACTGTGCTGGGGATTTACGAAGATAATAGGTATAAAACAGATTCTAAGAAACAAGTGCTTAAATCTGTGGATATTCTTGGTCTTGGAACTGGACCTGAACTTGAGAAGAAGCTCAAATATGCTGAAGATGTTTCTTCTGCTGTAATTTTTGGAAGAGAGCTTGTGAATTCACCTGCCAATGTACTCACTCCTGGTTCGTTTTAGCTTGATCACTTCTTCTTTGTAATGCTTGTGTGTACAATGCCCCTTTATAATTCAATTGAGTATCAAACTGTTGTGTTAAACATTATACTTGTATTACATTATATATTTGTATGCACATGATTTAGAACATATGCGTGTGTCATGTGGTGTGATGTGATGTTTTTTATGTTTTGATTTTGCAATTATGCTTCAGCGGCACTGGCAGAAGAAGCTTCAAAGATTGCTTCTGCATCCAGCGATGTTATATCTGCTACCATATTGACCGCAGAGCAGTGCAAAGAGTTGAAAATGGGGGCCTATCTGGGTGTTGCTGCAGCCTCTGCAAATATCCCACATTTCATCCATTTGTGTTATAAGCCTCCAAGTGGACCTGTTAAAGCCAAGTTGGCCTTAGTTGGAAAAGGATTGACTTTTGACAGGTAATATATACTTCCAGGATTTGACATTTTCTACTAAAGTAAATGGGGATTAGATCTTCCTGTCATTCAGAGTTCAAAGTCTGAGCATATTATTTAGTATCAGTCAGGGAGTTGATGTTTATTTTATTGCAAGTATTGACTGTAACATGTTGACAAGGTAGTTCTGTTTTCAGTATGTCCATGTTGTATTACTGGAAAATGGACTCATGTTGATACTTTGTGTTCCCATTCTAATGGCTTTTCCCCCTGCTCAAGTGTATTAGAAGTATTGCTTTCATTTTTTCAGTTTTCTGTTGTTAGAGGTTCTTGATTATTTTCTCATATGTTTTCAGTGGTGGCTACAACATCAAAACGGGACCTGGATGTTCAATTGATCTCATGAAGTTTGATATGGGAGGTTCTGCAGCAGTTTTAGGAGCAGCAAAAGCCATTGGTCAAATTAAACCTCCAGGAGTGGAGGTAAGTTATTTCTGCTCCCTCTTCCTTTTCCTTTTCTTGTTACAAAAAAAATTTTCTTGGTAATTTGGTGATCTGTTTGCGAGTTGTTTTCTTCTGTGTCCTAAATGTTCCCTGATTATTGGAACACTTAAATCTAAGGGCAGATGGAATTGGAGTTGAATAAACAGCACACTCAGTTGAAGTTGAAAGAAAATCAAATGAGACGAAGAGGATCAGTAAAGGACATAAAATGATTTTTTCCTTTGGAGAATATTCTTTTGATATCCTTAGAAGTTAATGCCTGATTATAAACAGCACACTCAGTTGAAGATAGGAACGAAAATAAAATGAGACGAAAAGGAGTTGTAAAGGAAATAAAATAATTTTTTCCTTTGGGGGAATAATCTTTTGATATCCTTAGAAGTTAATGCTTGATTATAAATTTTGAAAAGTTTACTTGTCATTGTCCATTTGAAGATAGGAACTACTACTGAAATTTTTTTGGAAACTTTGGCTTTTTCAGGTTCATTTCATTGTTGCAGCTTGTGAGAATATGATTAGTGGAACAGGAATGAGGCCTGGAGACATAGTCACGGCCTCAAATGGAAAGACCATTGAGGTACATCTTCTCTATATCTATACCCCCACCGAAAAATTAGTCCTTATATATTGTGAAATTCACAAATGAGGACGTATATTTTAAAAATTAACTACAAGGTTTATAACTTATGATTCTATTAACACTATGGTCCATCCATAAAAAACAGAGGGATTAAAATGTTAACAGAATCATAAGTGAAGGGACCTCATAGTTGGTTTGCCTATAAGTTAGGGACTAAGTTTTCAGTCAATTGACAAATAACAAAAGGTTATTTTCGACTGAAGGATTGGATCATAAGTTATAGATCTTAGAGTTAGTATTTGAAAACAAAAGTCCTTATGTGTTAATTTGACTATAATTTGGAGACCAATTTATGTTTGTCCCAAAAAAGGCACACACCAAAAAAGAAAAAAAAAAAAAAGCATCAGGCTTTAATCAACTTATTTGAGGCTTACTTATTTGATTGATCTGTTATATTATAGACTAAACATGCATGTAGGATCTCAGAATTTGTCACAGAAGCAGCTTTTCATTTTCCTCTCAGAAAAATAGTGACTTGTTTCTCAAAATGCTTTTGAGAAGGTTTTAAGTTCAATTATGTGAGTCCAAGTCCCATAAGCTAGATATTGCACCAATTGTTTTATCATTAAAAGTTTGGTCTGGCTGCCATACTTCTCTTCTGATAAACCTTGTATAACATTATCATTAGTTTCTTATTATCTATCACAATGAGCCGTAACCTAGCTTCTCTCCTTTTTTCCCTTTGCATCAGTGGAAATGTTCTTAGACCTTTTGTTTGTTAACTTCACAGATTTGGCTTATCTGTTAATTTCAATGATTCTGATTTTCTTGTCCTCTTCAAGTTGATTATTTCAAGCTAGTTAATTTCTTTTGTTTTATATAGGAATTCTGACATTTCTACTTGGTAAGAAGAGCTTCCATGTTTTTTTTTTTACTGTGTAGTTATTTTATACATTTACTATTAGAAAATTGAAAGTGACATGAAATAATATAGAACATGTCTCTCATTCATATGTTTATGCAGTCAAGTAAACTGTGGAGGTTTTCATCAATGAGAATTATAACTTCTTGTTTGATATTTCTCTTGCAGGTCAATAACACTGATGCTGAAGGCAGGCTTACACTTGCAGATGCTTTAATTTATGCTTGTAACCAGGGTGTGCGAAAGGTACTTTCAAAATGTTGTATTTTGATGCTATTTACAAATAGGGGTGGCCAAAATCCGGTTTTTGGAACCAGAACCGTCGGTTCCGAACCGGTGGGAGCCGGAACCGGTGTGAACCGGAACTGGAACCGGTCCAAACCGGTTCGGTTCCGGTTCCATCAGTTTTGGAACCGTGAACCGGCGGTACCAGTTCTAGTCGGAACCGAAGGTTCTAGTTCCATCTGAAACCAGCCGGAACCGTTCGAAACCGGCTAGAACCGGTTCAAAACCGGCTGGAACCGTGGGAAAACCAGCTGGAGAACCGGCGGGAACCATCGATTTTGGAACTGTTGAGGAACCGGAACCGGAACCGGAACTGTTCGGTCCCAAACCGGAACCGGAACCTGTTAATTTTCGGTTCGGTCAGTTCCGGAACTGAAACCGGCGGTTCCGGAACTGTGGCCACCCTTATTTACAAGAATGGCTTGAGATTTGAGAAGTCCATTTGCTGCTTTCTGTAATTTTTGATACTTGATAGCGGAATTAACCCGTGAAGCTTATGTTTATAATGTGGAAGTATTACATAGAGGTATTACTGTAGTAGATCAAAGCTTTTGAATTTTTTTTTTCAAATATGCTTGGCATGTTAAACTTTGTGTTCAATATTTGGTTAATTATCCTAAATATAGTTGTACTCTTCAATATTATAATCCGTTAAAAGTTAGCATGATGGCTGTCTAGCATGCTGTTTTTTGATCGTAAATTTTTTTTTCTTGCTTTATTGTGGAAAATATGCTCGTTATATAGTTGCTTAGTTTGATTTTGAACACCCTTCCTTTACAGATAGTTGACCTGGCAACATTAACCGGTGCCTGTGTCGTTGCTCTTGGGCCTTCAATTGCAGGTATATGCATATTTTCATGATCATGCTGAGAAGTCCATTCTAATCATAGGGATCTGGAATTGAGAATTACTTTTTCACTTTATTTGCATGTGTGGAAGGGCATGGAACAAAGATCCGTGTCTATTATATAATAATATTATCATGAGGTCCGTAACAACGGTATAGATGTGTTTAAACCATATGATAGCGTATTTGCAACAAGTGTTTTATGACCATTATAAGGAGACATATTACTGATAGCATTTGCAGTACTTATAGAGTTGCTACACTATTTTGGAATTTCATATGCAACTGCCGGTGTTAATCAAGAGGAAACTATTTCATAGGTGTCTTCACACCCAGTGATGACTTGGCAAAGGAGGTATTTTCAGCAGCAGAGGCCAGTGGAGAGAAACTTTGGAGGTTGCCATTAGAGGAAAGTTACTGGGAGTCAATGAAGTCAGGAGTGGCTGATATGGTCAACACTGGCGGTCGTCAAGGTGGTGCTATCACGGCAGCTTTGTTTTTGAAACAGGTAGATAATTTGTTTTTGTTTGAATATATAGCCATCTTTTTTTCATGCATTGCAATCGGTAAATTATCTGAAACCACCTGTAACTCCACTAAGGCTACAGAATTTACCTACCATCTTCTGGTAAATGATTAGTTGGTGAGGCTTTATGGAGCCAGATTGCGCATTTTCAACTTTAATGGTCATAAATGAAGAATTCAAATACCTTCTAAACAAAATGTTTTCTTAAACACTAAAATGCATTGCAAAATCCTGAAATTTTATCTGTAATTTTGCAGTTTATCAATGAGAATGTTCAATGGATGCACATTGACATGGCTGGCCCTGTCTGGAGCGAGAAGAAGCGCTGCGCAACAGGATTTGGCATTTCCACTCTTGTGGAGTGGGTCTTGCAAAATTCTTCGTAGACGCCGAAACTGGAAACATACAATCAGGGCCTTACCAGACATGAAAAGGATGAATGGCCAAGAGGAGACTATTATGTTGATTATTAGGTGCTCTGAGATGAGTTATATGAATAAAAAAATTGTTGGGAAAGAAATGGAGAAGTGGTGTTTTGAGGCTTAGTTTGGTTTCAGCTTGTTTCATAAAATTAGGAGTTAAATTTTCCTGTCTTTTTGAGTCTAAACTTTCTTTTTCATTTCAAGTGGTTTGCACACATAATGAAAATGCACTTTGTTGATAGCTTATTCTTGTGATCTTGTCTTACCTTATATATGGACAAAAAGATAACTGTTAAACCAATTTTAACTGACTTCATACACTATTGGATATATATTATCACCAATTAAGTCTTAATTTCAAATTAATTAGTGGCCATTATTCCATTTTGCTTTGTTCATAGTAAAGTATGCATTACTATTGAAACATTTTTCTCCATATATGTTTAGGTCTGTCCATTTAGTACCTTCGACCATCATTGTATTATATTTACCATATGAATGGTCAACAAACAATTCAAAATGTCTCGGCTTTTTTAGAACAGGTTTGAGAATTTATGTTCAGTTATTAACTTGGAGGAGAGAATTTTGTTGAAGGCATCACTTGTGGATTGTGAGAGTTTTACAAAAAAAACAAAATTAAAATTAAAATTTCTAAAAAATAAAAGAAAATAAATATTCAACAAACAATTAATAGAAATCCAAATCAATAGTTATTAAAAAAAAAAAAAGATAAATAAATTTGCATTTAAAAAAAGACGTTTAACTGTTAAAACGAGTGTCTGATTAGAGGGGTAAAAAAACAAAACGGTTAAAAAGAGCGTCGAAACGGCAAGGGAATCCGATTGGACCGCGCGTTGTAAGACTTCGAGAACACATGCCAGCGCGCGTGCGTGCAAGCGAATGTCACATGTGCTGAAGCGCACGTGCAAGGTCAAAACCTTCTAATAAAATATTTGTAAGTTGAAAAAAGAAAAGAAAAGCTTGCAATTCCCACAATTTCACATTAGCACAGCTGCAACTACAGGAGACTGTTAATCAACACCCAATATAACCTCGCAAAGAATGGAATCTATTTACCTAAACTTATTATCGGCTCTTTTTGAAACAGTGGTCTTGAACTTTTGATCAATAATCATGTAGTAGTTGGCATGTTGGTGAAGAAAAGATAAGGTAAAAGAAAAAGAAGCGAGTGAGCTTGCTTTTCATATTTGTTGTTGAACAAAACAAAATGAGTGTTTCTTTGACTGTTATGACCTTTAATCTTCATGAAGATCAGCCACAAGATAGCCCAAATTCTTGGGAGAGGAGGAGAGATTTATGTATAAGTGTTATAACAAGTTACTCTCCTATGATTCTCTGTACTCAACAAGGTGTGTTTTTTTTTTTTAATTTTAATCCGTCTTTCTACTGTGATCTTGTTTCTTCTATTGTTTTTCTTGAAATGGTTGATCTGGGTTTCTTTTTATTTGGGATTTGGAGATGGGTTTTTGTTCTTTCTGGCTATTTGCTGGGAATTTTCTCTGGAGGTCCATATTGGGTTAAACTTATTTGTGTTTACTTCACTTTGTTGATCTGAGTGCATTTTGATGTTTTCAGGTATTAAGTCGCAATTGGATCATCTTCAACAGGGTTTGCCAGGTGTTTTTTATTTTATTTTATTTAAATTCATCAGTTGGCTTATTATGTATTGATAATCAGGCAGTTTTAAGTACATTTTCTAGTAGTCAAATCATAAGTCAGGTGGTTACAGTAAGACTTAATTTTTTTGTGATGCTATTATTATTGTATTTGCTTTTCATGTTCTCATACCAACGGTAGTGTACTTGCATTGAGTTTGCCTTGTTACCAAATGCCTGGTATGATTTGTGAGTAAAAGGCCATTGCTTGATGCAATGATAAAATCTGGAAATGAGAGCTATCATTCTTTTAAGTCTTGAGGATAAGCATCCCATGCGAAATTGCTAAAGGTAGGAAATTCGTGTAGTTCCCCTGCTAGTATTATGGTAGTTGGCCCTAGTAAATTCTTTATATGGGGTCAAAGTGGCTCTCAAGGTTGCGGTAGACACCTTGCATATACATTAACAAACCACATATCTGAATCCCTTGTGTTTTGTTGCTTATACTGTTATACATCAGTCTTTGTCTTTGTGAATAGTGCTTACCCTTTCACTTTTGAGCTTATACATCCGGCTCTTCCATTATAGATAGAGCTACACCTAGATAGCATCTGATGCATGTTTAGTCATAGGTTTATCCTCATAGGATATATATACCATCTATGCCTTGATATTTGTCTTTACAGGAATTCGGATTCTATGATGTTTACCAGGGATCAATTAAATTCGTTTGTGTTGCTGTTAATATGCTTTTTCAGCAGGATAGATAAATTATAAAACAAATTACACCTAAAAGGCATAATATCTTATAACAGTTTCATGTTTTCCTAAATAGAAAATTTAGAGAGTAATATTGAGAAGTTTGGAAGGATTGAATCATAATAGATTTTCGGCGGTATGTTACATGTACATCTAGGTAAATTTGTTGGATATGACGAGCAGGTACTTTGATTCCAAGGGTATTCTAGCAGTAATATCTTGATATTTGAGCTATTACAGCTCATTCAGTGGACCAACCAAAAAACTGAACAGGCACCTTGTCACCTTTCAATAGTGTGTGCTATTTGAGTTTGATTATGGTTTAGTGCTTGATACATTTATAATTAGTGTTCTATAAAGATAATTGAGCCTTGAACCTGACCGAGCTTCTTATGCCCTTCAGGTTATAATCAATTTGGAATATCGAGAAAAGGATCTCAAGACACTTCAGATGAACACTGCAACATCTTCTATGACAAGGAAAAGGTATGGAATCAGTTCTTGTCCAATCTGGCTGAGAATTCACATTATGTTTTATCTAAGTTATTGAGGCAATTTAATTGTTCTGTGTTCTTCTCTTTTTCAATAAAGGTAGAGCTGCTAGAAGGTGGAACATTTTGGTTATCAGATTCACCCTCTGTCCCAGGAAGCATGTCATGGGGTGCTGCAGTTCCATGTATTGCAACGTGGGCTATATCCTTCAAAGTTCCAACTACTAGTTTTCCAATTTTTATATTATGCATTATCTGCTAAGGCCCTCCAACCTCGATTTTGTGTTTATGATTGTTTCATGACTTGTTTCTTTGACATGATGTCCACACATTCCAATTGAAAGGAGTTGAGCCACCAGGCTTTTCGTTTCAGATAGTGAATACAAACATGGACGAATTCAGTCCCCGTGCCCGTAGGCGAAGTGCTTTACTCACTTGGCAACATATTGCATCCTTGCCTCCAAGCTTGCCAGTTGTGTATTGTGGAGGATTTAACACACAAAAGGAATCAACTACAGGGCGCTTTCTTCTTGGCAGATCAAGGTATCTTCCAAATACTGAAATTCAGATATTTTATTTTATAATTCTTTAATTGAAGGTATCTTTGGTGCATATGCATTCAGATCTCTGATGTTGTATTTTTCTTCTGTTGTACTTATTAAATATTAATATATTATCCATGCGTGTTAAATGTTTTCTTATTTATTCTAAGAGCATGAATCAATTAATTCAACTGAAGAGACAATTATTTGTTTTCATGGGAATGTGATGTTTATGTCATGGGGGTTTGCTAAGCCTTAAATATTGCAAATGCAGTTCACACAAGCAGCAATACCAAACAGGAACTTAGTAGTAGCTTTTGTTTATTTTCTATTTTCTCCCTTTTGATTCAAGGGATGGAGAGCAGAATCAGGGGGTCATAATTTTAGTTCAACAACTGGACATAACTGCCTCATTCATTCAAACTGCACTTTTTTGGTGTTCTCTCTCTTTCTCAAATCCTCCCAATTTTGTTACCTTAGTTGCATCAACAATGTGCTGTCTGTTACTGATGATTCTGAATAAACCTAGGTAGTTTCTGTATAACAGGGAAATGAGTTGCTGTATTGATGATGTTAATTCAGACCAACCCACCCCCATCCCTTGTTTGTGGGAATATAAAAGGGGGAAGGCCCTCCGTCGTGTTACAAGAGTGAATAAACTATAATCCTCTGTTGAATTTACACGTAAGTAAGCTTGCATGAATACTTGGTAGTAGAGTTATCAGATATCTGCAGCCTTTGGTACCCATATCATTTCCCTTTATCATCAGTTTATAGCACTGATTTTGGAAAATTACTGTGAATCAGCTCTTTGTTTCTAATGAATCTAAAGCAAGGAAAGTAAATATCTGTTGTTGGCTGATGAATCTGTAGTATCTTGGTATGCCATATTATTTTGGCAAGGAATTTTGTTCTTGTTTGAACTTTGAATTCCTAAATGAGAACTTGGCTTGGTTGTGTATTATTATTATTTTTTTTATTATCTTTGTCTTGGAATGCTCTAGATTAGGAGTTAGTCTCCATATATTTTCTCTAGTATGAATTTGAATACAATCAATATTATCGTGAAAGGAACCTATGAGGGAAAGGGGTATTGTTTGATGTTTTATTTAACGAGCTTTGATCAAGGGAATATTGATTGATGCGGATATAAGCTTTACTTGGGAGATTCTTCGTAAGGCAGAGCTCCTTCCAAGGAAGTTCTTTTTGCATGGAAAGTAACAGAGAGAGGGATCTAGCTACTGATAGAAGGGTGGGAAGATTGTTGTTTATAGATAGATATTTGTGAAAAAGATGCTGAATTTTGAGGACCTTCTTATTGTGCCTTGAGTTGCAGCAATGAGCATAGCAGACAAAGCTTTGTGATTGGTGGGGTATCTATGCTTGGAGTACATGGAAAAAAAGTTTTCTATGTCTTCTTACTCTGCGATTTTTTGGATTGCATTGAGGAGAAGAAAGATGAGGACCACATAGAAGAGAAAGGGTTGCTTATTATTCTTAGAGATAGATGACTTGAAACGATACGTTTCGGACAATTATTATATAGAATGGTTATCTCGTAAAATTGCTTTACATAGATGGTTGGCATCTTCCAATACAAATTTTGCATTTAATTATCAGCCAAAGAAACTCTTGTTGTTTCTTAAGAATGCTTAATCTGAGGTTTAAGGCGTGCTATAGTCAGGATGGAAAACAATGCTCCAAAAAGCAAAGAATGTCGTTCAGCCTTATCTTGTATTGTAGATTTACGAGTGCTTTTTCTTTTTTACCTGGAGACAACTGATTTATTGCTAAGTTTATTTTCCAAAAAAAGAAAAAAGAAAAAGGGTAGAAGTCCTTGCTAATAAAATGCTGCCAATCTATGTTCTAGTGCAACAGGACTGTTTTTGTTCAGGTTTTTCATTTTTCCTAGTTTGAACCAACTAATTTGCTGGTGGCTTTTCCCTTTAGAGAGCATGGTGTTGTGGGAGATATGAGGGATGTGTGGCCCAATGCCCGAGTGAGGAAAAATGTTTCCCTCATTCGCACTTACCATGGATTCAAAGGTATGTACCATCTTGCCATTTCTTTGTATATCTAATTGCATGATATAACTGTATCACTCCTCACTCTAATCTTCTGCTGCATTCAGGTGACAAGCAAGGTGCTCTTGAATTCTTCAAGTTGATCCTAAGAGCACTGTGCCTCTGCTGGGACCGACAAACTCAAGATCTTCATGTAGATTGGATTCTTTTCAGAGGCAGATCTCTCGTTCCTGCCTTGTGTGAGGTGGTGAATGATAATATCGACGGGTATTATCCATCCTCGCATTATCCAATATTCGCCGAGTTTATGCTTCCTCGTTCTGTGCGACTGCTTGAACCACCTCCTAATCAAGAAGAAAACTAAACTGTCATCTGGTTTCAAGCTAGCCTCTTGCATTCTTTTCCTATCTGTTCTTTAGCATTCAAGCGCTAAGATCATTCATTAATTGTTGTGGGTATTTAGGCAGCACAATATATTTGGTTTGGTCATACAAGGATCATCAAGTTGATTTTTTTTTTTTTAAATTTTTATTTTGCTTGTATCTATAGCTCTGTAATTTGCTTACTTCCCTTCAATATTTATGTTGGGGAAGAGAAATTTTCTATGAAGTTTTACTGCATGGCCATAAAATTTTTACAACTATCTTTGAATTTTTTTTTTTTTTTTTTTTTTTCATTATATACTCGAGTTCTCGAACTACATGGAAGGAAGTTATTTTGAAAAATTTGTAAACTTTTTTATCAGCAAATAAATTTTTTAATATTATTAAAAAAATAAAAAATGGTGAAAATTTTAATTAATTTAAAATTAATTAATTCATGAATCTAATCCAAAACAACCGTTGTATAAGAATAAGTTGTAAATATAAAATTAAAGAATAACAGGAACATGTGGGTTAGGGACTGACTAGGCCTGTGGTCAGTTAATAGTATAATTTTACATTTTTTTTTAATTTTTGACAGTATCATGGATTATCAAGGTTGGTCAATGGTTCTTGCTTACAGTTTACAACTACAAATGAAGTTTGAACCCTTTCCTAAGCAACCAATAAACCACTTTTTCTTTTTACAAATAATAAAAATTGTGACAAAAACAAGGTGAATATAATAATCTAGGTGTGCTTTCTCTAAAATTAATTTTGAATTTTGCTTTTTATATATATTCAGTCTATGATCAAATTAATAAAATTAAATATTTTATTAAATATTTTGTTTATTTTATTTTTTTCCTTATGAATGGATAAAAATATTCTCGTTTGATTAAGAATTTACATTTCATTGCTTTATTCCATGAGTGAGCTTATAAACGCGATCTGAACAAGTTAATTCCAAAATTCTTTCATTTTTCTCCATCAAAATTCAAGAACCAAGAATGTAGATACCGGGGGAAGAGCTTATTCTTGTTTCTTACGATAATTTTCTAATTTTTTCTTTTCTTTTTATCAAATTTCTATGTGTAATTTGCTGAGAATTTATTAAATGGATAATGATTTTCACCTTTTGAAACCTTATAACACTAGATTTAGTGGTTGAAATTCTTTATATTCGTCCTAAACAGCTAGTTTGTAAATAATCAGGCCATATGCAAAATTTAAAGAGTTTATCTAATTAGTCACTTCGAATTTCTATTAATTTATTTTATGTTCACTTTCTGATTTTTCATTAACATTTTTTATTAAATGAGCGAACACTATTGTATTATTTTAATTATGACAATATTGTTTAGGAGAGAACTCGTGTCGTTCTCATATTATTTGTATGATTTTGAAGTGATTAATAAAATCTTAAAATTTTATATTTTAAAAAAACTTTTTCTAATAAACAAAAAATTTCTCTACTGTGTATAAATATGATCTTATAATGAACTATAAGAAAAAATAATTGTACAGATAAACCCAGCTAAGCTTGGGGTGGTTGCAAAGACGGAATAAGGAAGGATCCGCTGTCTGCCACCTTACGAACTGAGTTAGGTGGTGGTCTCTCTCACTTCCACGTATATCATTCTTTGTTTTTAAGTTCTAATCCAACTTTTAATTGTGATTAAACACCTTCTCATTTTTATATTTGTGGAAAGCTTATATGATTTCTTGCTCTTTATTCCCAATTTCCTATGAAATGTGATATTATTGCTCTTATAAAAATATTTTTTTATATTAATTTTTTTGTTATATTATTTTTATAGAAATTTTGATTGCTCATATTTTAATGTCAAGTAATGTATTTTTTTTCATTTGTCTTCCTCCTTAGCAATGAAAATTTTTTCTAGTAAATATTAGTGTTTTTCACTTACTATTTATTAATATTTTCATAAATTTAGATTTTTATTATTGAAAAATAAAAATACATTTCTAATAATTTTATTCTATACATAATAATTAAATATAATTTTAAATTTATTATAATATGTTAGTGTGAGAATATATGTATGTAAAAGCGTAATTGATTCTGAAAATAGCACATAGAGATAAATACAAATTTGATAAAATTCAATATCAAACTGAATTGATTTAGCTCAATTATACAGTTAATCAATTCGGCTTAGACATATAATTTTAGATAATTTTAATTTTATATAAAATCTGATTGTAAGTAGATGACGTGGTAAATAATTTTCCTAGATAATTTTTTTATTTTAATATTAAAATAACGAGCTTCAAGTATAAGAAAAAGAAAAGCATAAAAGTCATGTACTCACCAAAATGGTGAATTTTCTTTATTAAATATGATTAAATAAATTATCTTAAGACCATTTGCGTGATGACTAATAATCATTTGGAAATTATTATTAACAATGATAATTATTAATTATTAGGCTATTAATTACTTTAATGGAAGACCAATATTTACCGTCAACTCTACTGATGTAATTCAATCTATACCCTACGATGAACACGATTCCCTAAATCTAACGGCCAATAAAGAGATATCCAATTGCTTTTATAAAAAAATAAAATTCCCAAAAACTCCGTTTCTGCATTAGCGCTTGCTCGTCTTTCTCGCGTCTATTATAAAGAAAAGAAAATACAAAGCCCACGACGCACTCTCTCCATTACCAGGTTTCTAGAGAGAGAAAGCTACACAGGTTTTTTAGAGAGAGAGAGAGTTAGAGGAACTTGGTGGATCTAGATCCTGAGCTCTGTTTGCGTAAGCTACTATGGCGAGAGTGTCTCTCGCATTATGGATCTGCGCCTGTGCTTTGCTATTGGTTCATTCTCATTGCTTCTATCTCCCTGGAGTCGCTCCCGAGGATTTCTTTATTGTAATCACATCTATCTATATAATCTTATTTCTCTATTCTTCTAGTTATTTGAAGTCTGTTGCTTCCATGGATTGTTTAATTAGGGTTAGATCTTGTTAATTTTGTTATTGATTGTGTTCTTTTCCTGGATCCGCGTTGTGTGCGAGTTATTTTATTTTCTTATTGTTTCTTATTTTCTTTTGTACAAGACAGAGGGTTTGGATGGGATACATATTGGATTTGTTGAATTTTTATCATATTTGAGGAAATTAGCTGCATTTCGATTGACGATTGTAGTTTCTATAAGATGATATGGGCTTAGAATTGGAATTTTGGAGGTGAAGTTGGTTCAGTGTCTGTACAACTATCGTTTGCATATAAGAAAATGGGGATTCGTATCATTGAAATGTTTAGATAACCAAGTTTATCATGCGTAGCTTGATTTAGTAAACATTGTTACATATGAATGATCAATTTGCTTATTATTATTATTTTTTTTTTTCATTTTTTGTCTTGTGCGGGTTATCAAAATATTGGGACTGGGTTAATAGAAAAAGCACCATATACAGTTTTCTCTTTAAGTTGTATATTTTTTTCCTGTATAAATTCTGAAATTAAAAAAATCCCATGTTATCACATTGAGTTTCATTTAAGGTCAAATTTTATGCTTGGTGTAAAGATAAGTAACACGTTTCAAATGCTTCTTGCATATTCGGACTTCAGGTCTTGAATTTTTTTATTGAACAATTATCATGATTATAATTAGAAAGGTGACTTCTTTTTTTTTTTTTTTTTTTTTTTTATTTTTTATTTTTTATTTTATTTTGGAGGGAAGGAAGTGGGTGGTTGTAGTTTAGGTCTATCAAGTTGATGTCACAAGTTTCTTGTAATCATTCAAGCGCAATCACTTGAATGCTAATTCATTCTATTATTTCTGTGCTTCTTAATCCCATATGCACTAGCCTTTGCTTAACAGCTAAAGTTGATTTCTGAAATGAATGCCTGCAGCTTATGCACTAGTTACAGGATAAATTGCACACTATAAGAAAATATATTAATTTCGTGCTTTGCTGTTGATGCACAAGCATTTATTGAAATTTTGATGATGTGTATCACATGTGTTTGCCATCTAGCTATACATAGCAGCAAAGTATTGTGGATATAGTGACTAAACACCAATGCAATTTTAATTTTGTTTCTGCTGTTACAGGGGGATGAATTGAAAGTAAAAGTAAACAAACTGACATCAACAAAAACACAGCTTCCATACTCATTTTATTCCCTCCCATACTGCCGTCCAAAGAACATAGTTGATAGTGCAGAAAATCTTGGGGAAGTTCTTCGTGGTGATCGTATTGAAAATTCTCCTTATGTGGTAAGCTATATGTCACTTGGCATTCCCCTCTCTGTATGTCCTCTACCATGGATACTGCATGGTTGACTCAATCTTCCTAGTGCAGTTTAAAATGAGAGAACCGCAAATGTGCAAAATTTTATGTCGCATTACACTTGATGCAAAGACAGCAAAGGAATTCAAGGAAAAGATAGATGATGAATATAGGGTGAACATGTAAGATATTATGCAAGGATCTTTGAATATAAGTGTATCAGTATATTGTAGTTTTCAGCAAGTAACATGCTATTATAACTTGTGGACTAATTTGCGTAAACATCGTACTTCTTTAACTCTTAACAGGATCTTGGACAACCTTCCACTGGTATTCCCCATTCAAAGGCCTGATCAGGAAAATTCTGTAGTGTACCAGCATGGCTTTCATGTTGGTCTCAGGGGACAGTATGCTGGAGTAAGTGCCAGACCAATCACATTTTTTCTTGATAATTGATCAAGACGTGTTATGTTCAAGCTATATTCTTCCCTTTGTATGCGTAATTGTTTGCAGAGTAAAGAGCAAAAGCATTTTATTCACAATCACTTGGCATTTACTGTTAAATATCACAAGGATGCTCAGACAGATTCAGCTAGGATTGTTGGATTTGAAGTGAAGCCATTCAGGTTCTATTTTATGAACTTTTAGTGAATATAATGAGTTGTGTTGAAATTCATGTTTAGAAAGATGGCTGACTTTATTCTGAGACTTAACTTAATTTGATGAATTTAGTGTTAAGCACGAGTTTGGAGGTGAGTGGAAGGATACTGATACCCGTTTAACAACCTGCGACCCCCATGCAAAACGATTGGTTACCAACTCAGAAACTCCTCAAGAGGTGGAGGATAAGAAGGACATTATCTTCACATATGATGTTGAGTTCCAGGTTGGGCTTTATGCCTCTATAGTGAAGTGTGTAACTTTTTCTATTTCCAACTATGATTCAGGCTTATAATGCTGTTTATCTACTATTTCTTGCCCTTGTCCTTATTTTGTAGGAAAGTGATGTGAAATGGGCATCTCGGTGGGATACATATCTTCTGATGGCTGACGATCAGATTCACTGGTTTTCAATTGTCAATTCATTGATGATTGTTCTTTTCCTTTCGGGGATGGTCGCTATGATCATGTTGCGGACACTTTACCGGGATATCTCTAAGTACAACCAACTAGAGACCCAAGAAGAGGCGCAAGAAGAGACTGGGTGGAAGTTGGTCCATGGGGATGTTTTCAGGCCACCGGCAAATTCAGATTTACTCTGTGTCTATGTTGGGACAGGAGTTCAGTTTTTTGGAATGATTCTGGTTACAATGATCTTTGCTGCCCTCGGTTTCCTTTCCCCCTCAAACCGTGGTGGGTTGATGACAGCCATGCTCCTCCTCTGGGTATTTATGGGCCTGTTTGCTGGATACTCGTCAGCTCGTCTCTACAAGATGTTCAAGGGAACAGAATGGAAGAAAATCACCCTCAAAACAGCCTTCATGTTTCCTGCAATAGTCTTTGCTATTTTCTTCGTATTGAATGCTCTAATATGGGGTGAAAAATCTTCTGGTGCAGTGCCATTTGGAACCATGTTTGCACTGGTATTTTTATGGTTTGGTATCTCAGTTCCACTTGTCTTTGTTGGTAGTTATATTGGTTTTAAGAAGCCAGCAATTGAGGATCCAGTGAAAACTAATAAGATACCAAGACAGATCCCAGAACAGGCATGGTACATGAACCCGGCCTTTTCTATCCTTATTGGAGGCATTCTGCCATTTGGAGCTGTGTTTATTGAGCTATTCTTCATTCTTACCTCCATATGGTTGCATCAGTTCTACTACATATTTGGCTTCTTATTCATTGTCTTCATAATCCTTATCGTAACTTGTGCGGAGATCACAATTGTGCTCTGCTACTTCCAGCTATGCAGCGAGGACTACCTCTGGTGGTGGAGGTCATACCTGACTTCAGGTTCCTCTGCACTTTATCTTTTTCTTTATGCTGCTTTCTACTTTTTCACAAAGCTTGAGATTACAAAGCCAGTCTCTGGGGTGTTGTACTTTGGATACATGCTGATTGTCTCATATGCTTTCTTCGTGCTGACTGGTACAATTGGTTTCTATGCCTGCTTCTGGTTTACCAGGCTCATCTACTCATCAGTGAAAATTGATTGATTGATTGATCCTTTAGTTTCTGAAATGAATGACCTATTGGTTTCTACACGGAAAACATATTATTTAGACAGGGTCTGAGAGGTGGATATTGGTACCTCAAGAGTTACCATTCAGGTTCAGTTTTGAATTGTTAAATCATAGAAATTGTTATTAGTCTTCTTTTCTTACAGGTTCTTTGGCAGGTCTAGTAATTTTTTGTTTTTTGGTTTTTCTGCTATTGTGTTTTCTGTTTTGTATGTGAACATTGGAGGGGATTGTTGAACAGTCGCTCTTCCTATTCTAGAAATGAAAAACAACTTGTATTATTGGTGCTAGTTCCCGTTCCATCCTATTTGTAATCTATTTGGAATTAATAACCTTCACCTTCACTTTTTGGCAAGAGAAAATACACGGTCGGTTCATCTACCTGCTCTCAATTTCCCATATTTCACTTCATAAAATTCGTACCCATCCCATTTCTTTTTTCTTATGATGATTCGTTCTTGTGAAATTTGCATTACAAAATTTGCATAAACAATATGAAAGAGTTAAAAAGAAGAGAAGCAAATAGCTTTGGACTTGCATTACTCTCTTTTGCATCGGAAGATCCTCTGTGAGTTGCTTTCAAAATTGTCTAGATTTGAGGTATCATTTCTGAAGGAATATATACTGAATTTATTCTAATATAGTGGTGCTCCAGTACTAAATGGCAACACAGTTATCAGAAATAGTTTGTGATAAAATAAATGGTTAAGCCTAAGAAGGAACTTAATGGTGATTCTATTGATGAAATTGTCTCCAAGATTTGGAATTTGATGTAATTACGTTGAGTTGGTTAATATTGAAAGGCAGAGCAAAAAAGCTTATGCAGAACTTGAGAAGTCAAAAGTGGCTTCTTTTTGTCCCTTTTCATGAAACCTAATTTGGATTTGTCAAAAAGGTATAAAAATAAGGTGCAATTATAACAAGAATATTCACTAATCTATCCTCAAAGCAATTTCCCAGACAATTAAAGTGCACAGAATTACGAGCATAAACTTATTTCAGGTATATCATAGGGAAAACTTGCCTTGTAACATAACTAATTACAGTTCTTCTCATATTCATTTTGCATGTGTATTTCAAAATGTTCAAACATTGGCAGACACCATCATCCTGAGGTTGCAAAGAGAAAATAAATACAATTTTCATCTTTAAATTTCTTAGATTACTCTTGTTTCTACATGTTTGTTGCATACAGTATACAGCATCGTTTTCTTTTCCTTTCTTTTTAACATGGAACACAGTTCCCTAATCTATTCTCTGCTACTATTTTCTGCTTGAATGTTGAATCCTCATCAATGAGTTGAGATTTGCTGCAGAAAATAAGCAAAGATTACACTTCTGTTTAGAAACATCAACTGACAAACAGATGAAATTTTTACTTAACTAGGAAACAAGCAGTTACCTATGATTTAAATAATGATGCCTGCATTCTTTGCCATATGCGTCTTGGAGCAGAAGGCGCCATCGTCATTTCGACTGCAGGTCCCATTTCATGGACAAGCTTGACTGATTCTGATAGTCGATGGAGTAGATTAATCAGCGCAATCACTTCATTCCGTTGTAGCTGCAACTGATATGCACAATGAAATATGCTTCAATCATAAGATGAAATATATGTTGATAAATTTACAAACTAATTGACTAGCCACTGTGATTATACTAAACAATTTAGAGTTAACTTCGGGAATTGAGCCTTGCCTTCCATCCTGTGGAAATGGGATTGGATCGGACCAGTGTAGGTTTTTGGTTTAGATTTCATATGAAAAGCACATACTATTAGTAGACTAAGGACAATTGTTTTTTTTAGCAAAATTTCGACAGCCTCAAAAGAGAATGTCAAGGGAATTTAAGAGGAGTTCAAAGATAAATTCTTCAAGAAAAAGTGGGAGAATCACACCATAGTAGTATTCTTGCACTAATAACCAATATTTGATCATAAATAAAGACCACGCGAGACTTGGTTTGCAGTTGCTGCCAGCGATAGAAATAGATACTTACAGTCTGACCCAAATGCTCCTGGCCATTAACAGAGAAGAGGATTTTCAGTGCAGTGCCGAGACCTAGAATTTGAAGTTTTCCCCAGAGTCGGCACTTCTCACAGCCCACACAGTCCATCAATGCACTGCAATGCCAAATTCTCTAGTTATATCATCACCATACAGATAAGCCAGTCTAAATGAAGTAATCAAAAGGAAGACAGAAAGCAGAGAAACAAAAGATAGAGATTATTTTTCTAACCAAATGGGTTAAAAAACCTCATCTTTTGGCTTTTTATATTCAACGCCAAACACAACTTGCAGCTTTTTGATAGGGTAAAATTTCAAAAAACTAGGAGCCAAAAGAAATTTGAGAAAACCTTATATTTCTGAATTGTCCTTGAATCTGCTGTTTCAGTTCAGGACCACGTTGACCTTTCCATAACTTGGCTTCATCAAATGGGACTGGGCATGCTGCTTGAAGTTTTGGATTAAACAGCAGTTGCCTTATCAAGGAATGTGTCTTGAGGTCCTCGGTAGGGTGTCCTGTGTCATATTCAGCTTGTTCCAAGTACTCTGCCGCCTGAATAAGGTAACCACTAAGTATTATAACCTCAGAGGAGAAAAAAAGTCTGACCAACACAACTTATCGCTTACAAAAGAAACCGCTGCCAACATAACATATAAGAAAATAATATATGAAAAAACATTTCTATCATTTAATAACTCAGAATACCTAGATGCATATAAATCTAGCTTCTATACTCACCTTTGTCACAGCTCGAAGAACAAAGAGGAACGTGAAGTACAAGTTTCTAACACGATCAGGATACCTTAAGACCCGATCATACATCAACGTGAGATTTTGGCCCCACTGCAATTTGGGAAAAAAGAAAATCAGAAATCATTATTAGATCCTTCTGATATACCACAATGCATGCATAAAATCTTTCTTTTAATAGGCGATACATGGAATTCTTCATGGACAAAAACTGTTTATATTCAAGAACAACATATTGCAAATATTTTCACAAATTAGTTAACCAAAATCAGGCTATCAAAATAACTTGGTCTTGGAAAGCTCAAGGGCACTTAGGTATTACATTGGTATGAAAAGAATGGAAAAAGTACAAGTATTAAGAGCATACACATAAAGTCATACCAAGTTTCTAGATTCATCAAGTAGATAATCAGCAGCTATATGGATTGAAATAGAGGAGTGAAGACCAGATATCATTTTGTACAAAATCCTTTCCTCATGACACAACTCTTCAGATGGATCTGGACATTACATAGAAAAAGAAGTGTATATATATATAAGTACATATATATATGTATGATCTATGAACTGTGGGGTGTGTGAACATGAGCAAAAAAAAATAGACAAAATTTACATTTGGCACAATTCTCTAAGTAAATAGCATCCCATATTCTTCTAGCTGATGGACCACTGTAGCCAGTATAGCGTTCAGGATTCAGTTGAAGATTCACATAGGTCATTTCAGCTGCAAGCCAAAAATGCTTTATTATTGGTTTGAAATTAAATAAGGTAGAATTGCAATCTAATTTCACAACAACAAAAATGGAAGAATTGGATTATTATTGACCAATTGTGCACGAACAGAAATGGCACACCATTATCAGTCTCATCATCATTTGTCCAGGGGTTATCAATTTCTGTCCAGCCCCTAAATGCTTTACTGTCCAGCGTGCGATCAACAGCAGCCTGTGGCTTTCCTTCTTGACACAGAAGGTCATCCGATGGAAGGCCTCGAAGGAAGGGTATCCTGAATGATTCAGGAAATTCACTTTCTGGGCATTCACATACACTGCAATCTCTCAAGCGGCACATGCCATCATCAGGCCAGAAAGGGCAATCACACCACAACTTAACCTGCCACAAAATCACACCACCACTTAGATTCCACATTCCAGTGAGTGAAGACAAGTGTGTAACATATATTTTCCAATCTATGATTGAAAAACAAGAAAATACAAAGATGATGTGAACTGTATTGTGCTGGAATATGAAGACAGACTATAAATAAGCTCTATTAACAAATGGACCTTAAATCATTATACAACATAGATGGAACGAATTAGCTTTTCTCAGAAATACAAGGGCAAAGCAGAAGAATTCTGATTTTATTTCCCATTTGATAACTTGAATGCAAATAATAAAATAAGAAGCATCAAATTGGTTGATTGATATTTGACATTTTAGGACTGCATCAATTGAATATATAAAATTGAATTGAATACAATGAGGACAACAATAACAACAAAAACTAAGTCTTAATCCCAAATTAGTTGGGGTTGGTTAATGAATCCTTTAGCTCCATTTTGCTTTGTTCATAACTAAATCCATACTAATGTCAAGAAACAATGAGAAATTGGATACAATGAGAAACATTTGGAAATTTAAACCTTTACTACAGGAGAGCTATTGCTTTTAAAATCAGCTCCTATATCATAATGACATATATCAAAAGGTAATCCAACAAAGAGGGTGATCAACAAACCTTGAAATATCGGAAAAAAGTTGTTTTTACAAGGTCTTGGAGAGATGGATACAAAATTTCTTCATTGAGACGATTTACTGTCTCATAGTCGCAACAACAATCATCCACGATCCCGCTATACTTCTGCGCAGACAACAAGCTCTACACATGAATTAAAATAAAATAATCATATTCCCAATTAATCATGCCCTAAGCTGGAAGAAAGAATAATTATATGATCATCTCCAATTTCCTATCATTTCACTACCAAGCAAAACCAATCAAGCAAAAATGTATTAATCACAACAGTCAATCGGGGCAAACATTAACTTACACTCTAGCCAAAACAATATTAGTACAAATTCATTCCTAATCACCCCATTACATAAAACAAATAATTGAATAATATTTACTTAAAAAGTTGTAAACTTTCTTCATTTGCTATCTAAGAACCAAAAAACAAGAGCCCAAATGCCCAATCAGCAAAATTTTCACTGGAATTTTGAGATCAGTATTTGTTTTTCTTCATTTTCGTGAGAACCAAACACAGATAGGTTAGAAACCAAACCTTACAGCAGCCACAATACCCATTGGTGAGTCGAAAGAGAGAGATCTTAGGCGTAGTAATTGAAGCCGTAGCTAAAGCAACAACAAGAGCAATGACAGCACCGATTATAACACATTTATGCCGCTTTCTCACACTCTTGCTCTTCATCTCATTTTCCGATCCCGCCATTATCCAGCAAAAGAAACGATGAAGAAATAAAACCGGCCAATTTCCGCTGCCTTAAAAAGAGAGTTGATTTCTGCGAAATCAGAACTGTTCGTTGTGTAAGTTTCAACGGAAATAAATTACAAGTCAAACTGATGGGCATTTCGCGTTCGGCCCACGGTTTTATAGCGAAACTGAGAGTCCACAAGGCGGCTATTATAATTTATAACTGCGCTTAACAGCGTAATACTAGGACCTAGACCCGGCCCAGAACCGGTTTGGAAACGGAACAATCGAACCGGTTTGGATTTTAATTTTTAAAATCTGAAAAAATCGGATTTTATTTGTCTTATTTTGGCTCCATAGTTGATAATTGTGTAAAGCTACATCCTCCAGAGTCCTATTTAGCATCAGTGTTAAGTTTGTTGAGAGGTTGGCTAATGGGACAGCTCATACAGTTCTGTTTTTGTTTGATGGTTGCAGTAGGATAGTGTATCCCGCTTCTTTTTTATTTTTCAGTTAGCATATGTCTCTGTCATGTGCATGTAATATTCAGATAAAACATTCTAAAAGACATGATTTCAAATTTTCATTTTCTAACTTTACATATAAAATTTGCAATCTCGCATGAAATAATTACATAGAAAATCTATTACGCTTATTCTACCGCATGTATACTCATCTTATTTTGGCTCTTTAATGTTTTTCCATTTGAAAGGGAAGGGGAAGAAGAGTGAACCAATAATTTGAAATTGGTTTGAGTTGAAGTAAAAACAATATTCAAAATTAATCCACTATTACTTTAGAAATTGATGATTCTTAATTTAATATTGTTAAATGAGTATCTCAAATTAAATTCTAAAGGGGCAAGAGAGTTATTAAAAAGAAAAAAGAAAAGAAAAAGATTTCGTCTCAACTGAGGCTGTCGTTTGAGCAGCAAAATTTGTCGGAATGACAAAATTGAGTTGAAAAGAAATAATGGAACTTGTGCATTAATTTGCATTTCCTTGAACTTTCATTGCTTAATTTGACTTAAAGGGCAAGGCTATTGAGTATTGATTTGGTAAAATCCATGGAAATATTGGTAATTATGAATTTTAATTTTGATTTTATTAGATTAAAGACAATTTTTTATTTTGATTTTGGTTATTAATTAATTAGTTACAGCGAGCTATTGGGAGGCTGATTAAGCAAGTGGCTTGGCCATAAAATCGCCACTCAGGCTTAGGAAGATGACTCGGTATTCACATTAAGCTTGATTGTGATTCATGCCAATGAGAGACATTAAAGGTGGACTACATTGCTGGTTTCGTCCATCATGTTGGTATTTGTTCTATGGTGGGTGCTGAGTTATGGGGTATGTTTGAAGGAAAGAAGCTTGCTTTGTCATTGGGTATTCATGACCTTGTGGTGGAATGTGACAGCATTTTGGCTGTTAAGATAGTTTATGATGAGATTACACTACAGGAGAGCATGAGAGCTCTTATTACTTCAATTAGACTGTTGCTGGTGCTGCAATGGAATTGTCATATTGGCCTCGTATACAGAGAAGTAAATCATTTAGTAGATAACCTTGCTCAGTTGGTAATTCAGTTTCCTTTGAGACTTCATGTGCTTAACCAACCTCCTCCTTCTCTTGTTTCTTGGTTGTTACATATGCTAGTGGAGTAGCTTACCTAGAATTTGTTTTAGTTTGTTTTTTTTGAGCTGTTCCTCCCTTCTGTACCTAAAAAACAAAGGTTAACTATTCTTCTTATATACTCTTCCGTTTCATTTTGTTTTTGTTTTTTTTTTTTTTTGGAATATCCCAAAATATTTATAATATTTTTAAATTTATATATTTAAATAATTATTTTTCGCATAATAACTTTTATAATTGTGTTCATTAAATGAATAACTTTTATTAATATTTTAATGAGTTAAGGGTAAAAAAAGAGTAAAATAATTTTTATTGACTAAATTTTTAATATGAGTATTTTGTCAAATTATGACAACAAAAATAATCTATAGCACAATACTTTTTATGGCAACTTACTACAAAGCCCTAAGGTTGGACAGAAATTATTGTGAAATTTTTTAATTTGGCCTCACTAAAATGTTTAGCCATCCCATTCAAGAAGCTTTTTTACTTTGTTCGTTGAATATTCTATAGTATTTGATTATTTCATCATCACATTGATTATATTGTTGTTTTTTAGTCTCTCATTAATATTAATAATAAAGTGATAGAAAAATTAAATAGTTTAATGAGATTAAATGTTATAGATTTTATAGTAATTTTTTTAAAATAATCGGTATAAAAAAATAGGGAAAGGGATGAAACTAATTGAGATTCAAACTGAATTTAAATACTAATATCAATAATTTATTATTTGTTATTAATTTTTTGAAAAGCAATTAAATGGCTTTATTGATTAATTTTTGTGACCAAAAGCAATTAAATATTAGTTTAATCATATAAATAAAACTTACACTTTAAAATTTTATAGATCTATCTATACAAAATCATGTCTTCTACATTATAGCCATGGCCATTAGAGTATGATTTAGCACATGAATTTTGAAGTAGTTTATGTATAAACTTTTAATATCTCTAGCTATTCTAAAATGCAAATTCGTATTTTCCAATTTATAGTCTTAATTTTATATATAAAAAGAAATTAGTTACTATAATTTTAAGCCGTTGACCATTTGAACCTTGCAATTTTCTATATATTAAAAGCTCATTGATTCAATAGATTTAATTCGTTTCGAAGGAAAATGGATTTGAGGGATAAATAATACACGGGTGCACGTGAGAATTTGAATATTTCAACAAATAGAATAGGCCTAAGAAATTCCACGGAAGAAGGTAATAAATTTGATCTTTATGTTACATTTACCCTGGCCAGGGTGTAAAAGACGTAGTAATTAGTCAAGAGTTGTCATAAAATTACAAATAAAATCAATCTGCATCTTCGGCACTAAAATCAGGCTCGGGAGGCTTCTGTAGTTTGACCAATTCCCTAGCAGTCTTGGCATTCCGATTCCGGTGAACACCGCGAAGAGCATTGGCGGCAAACCTAGTAGCCAAAAAGGTTGCACCAATACTATATGAAGTTCCACTAGCATTGCTGCGGGTTTCCTCTGCTTCTAATTCGTCTTCCTCTTCCTTCTTACGAAGCTCCTTCCTCTTGGAATAGCGTCGCCATGCTGCTTGAATAAAGCATGCAGCCCAAGTCCTCCATTGCTGCGAGTAAAAGCGGAAAGTGTGTTGAACCTGTCTACTGTGAAGACGCCTAAATTGACTGGCTACAAATTTTAACTCGTCAGCTGTGAGGGCAAAAGCCTCCACTTCTGTTAATGCTTTTACTGTTCTAGTAGAAGATGGAAGATTAGCACCGGATTTAGGATCCAATGCCCAAGTTAAAAGCTCCTCGCCACAGAAATCTCCTTCTTTTAGCAAACTCCGGTTGAAGAAACCACTCCTTCCACCATCTGTAGTTACACTTTCAAGACGACCCCGTATGATGAAAAGCATTTCGTCTACTGGATCTCCTTCTCGTACTATATAAGTACTTTCAGTAAATAAACAAGGTTTCAGTCGCTCACAAATGGCATCAAGTAACCTCTCATCCATATTGTCAAATAGAGGAACCTGTAAATGCCATGGAAGCAATTAAATACAAGAATTGGTTAGCAAGCACCACTGGCTTAGCGCAAAGAAATTATATATGACGGGAGTCCTTTTTCCTCCCCTTCTACTTGGTGAGCCTCAGAGAAAATTCAACTTCAAGAAGCTCCCACATCAGATGAACCAAGAACACCTAGTCTTGTTCATGCAAAGACCGACCAGAAATGCAAAATTCAAGATGACTTACCCTTCTTACTAATGCCAAACAGAGGTGTCGTTTTATGTCTCTCCTAAGATCTTTTGGTAGACTCTGCACCAAATACTCCTCATCCACCCCACGTGTTGCTAACCACTTGTACTGGTCATAGCGCCTCACCCGTTCCCTCAGTTCTGGTGGAAGCAATCGATGATGCATCCACTGTTCTGAGTCGCGCCTTTTGACCCTCATTTCTTCTAATCGTATAGTAAGTGACTGGAGATAAGTCTGTACCAAAAGCAGAATTCTGGAAATTTTAGCACTATTTGATGTATCATGCTTCACATATCACAAATTACTTTCAAAATCCATAAGAAATTAACAGATATCTGGCATCTAAAGCCAATTTGGAAAGGCGTACATCCTAATACAGAGTTCAAATGTGTTGTTTCCCCCTCTATGAACTTTTTATACAACGTAAGCATACAGACTAAATAGGCAAAATAAACCACAAGCAAGTGAATATCTCATTTGATGTATTCCACCCGGTCTTTTGTGTGTGTGTGTATAAATAATTGAAACAACTACCATTTTTAGTATTGCTTTTTTTTTTTTTTTTAAGTTAACATCCCTGGTGATATTATAGAGAAGTGGAAGAAACAGTAAATGTGGGCTTCAGTCATTCACTGAAGTGGAGTTGGGTCCCCAACGCACTTAGGCCAGAATCCTGGTGACTGCAGCAAAGTGCAGTCCCAAGTTTTCATAGAAGAAACACAGCCAAAGAAATTAGTACAAATCATTTACCTGCATGTTTCCAATCAGAAGTGCAAAAAGGATAAGCCCAGATATCGCTAATGCTATGGAAAATATAACCTCTCCAGGGTAGGTGCTGGTTTGAAGCCCCTGGCCAAGGGTACTGCAAATGAGATGGAGGTAAGTATATCAAAGAGTTAAAAAGCTATTATCGTGATAGCTTATTCGCAAGCAAAAGAATTATGAGGGCAACACATTGATATACATTAGTTGTTTAAAATGGCAGATACATTAGATTCTCATGAATTTAGCTCTAAAACAAACATATTGGCAAGGAGAACACCTAATACACATGGATAAGATTGCAAGCATGAACATACAAGAACAACTTCATTTGAGAAAAAAGAGCCATATTTGCAAGCGTTCTTAGCAAATAGCCAGCAATTCTAATCCTAAATAAAGAAGGAACCTGAAAATTATTCCTAATTAATTTACATTTTTTTAATTAAGAATACTAAATAAAGAAGGAAACTAAAAGAAAAATTCTTAATTATGCATCATAGCTACAGCCTGCTAGACAACCTTCTATATAAATTTAACTTACAAATACAAAGAAGACTAACTGAATAAAAGATTTACTACTAGTACAGAAAGAACACCTTAGTTGAGTTGAATTGAGTTTCATGAAATTGCTTACTCTGAAACTGTCACCTACTAGCTCCAGCCCTGTGTCTAATTTTGGCATATTTTCACCTAATCTTGACATTGGGAAGAAGTAGCTATTGCTTTAGAATCTAACCTACTCTAAAAATATAGTAACACATTGAAATGACATTGCAATGAAAACAAACATGCTATCTACAATTTGCTACATCATGTTGGTCCTATTAAAAATATAAATGTAAACAAGAAAAAGTGAATTTACCTCAAATTCTGAAGGCCCCACCACAAAGAATAACAGAATTTAGGGATGAACTTCTTCGATGAGGCAATGCCAGATGACAAAGCATTTAAATAGATTCCATAATCAAATGGCCCGTCCTCTTTGGCTTCACAGTTTGACTGAAGAACCTTACTGCTGTTGCTGCTCCAGTCAGTATAACCATCCATACGCTGATTGCCACAATATAAAAAATCTTTCCTGCATGGTGAAGTATCATGACAAGCCCTTTGCCAGCATGTGTCTTGCCGTTCTACAGCTAACAAATACCAAAATGCACCAACTACCTGCAAAATACAAGTGCCAGATTCTGCTTAAGTATAATCAGCTGGCTACAAGTAAATGTTGAAACAATAGGACATTGCAAATTGGATATAGCACTAGCATATAACCAAACAGCTGGGCAAAGGAGGATAAAAAGTGTGTCCATTATTATGACCAGAAGTAAAAACAATGACATTCTGGGATGAAAATTCAAACAGCCATCGGCTTAGCAACCTATGTAAAGAGCAAAGAAGTCCAATGACATAATCCCAAGTCAATAATTCCCATGGATAAGTAAAGTCCTAGTCTATTTGAGCGGAAAAGAGATAATTATGAAGAGGGGTAGCTATCCCCACCTTTTGCAACCAATAGCCAATGGTCCCCCTCCATTGCGCCAAATAAATAAATAAATAAGTGATGGACAAATATTAAACAATCAAAAAAATAATCACAGACACATGAAAAAAAAGGGAGAAGCATGACCATAACAATGCAGCAATTGAAAATTCAATTATCCAACATTATACTGTTTAACAGGTTAATAGATAGAGAGGTCATTCAATGTTAATGTTCCAATATAGATCATTAGAAATGCATCTACATAATGCTACAGACAGCAAATCAAAATGAGAATCATTAAGATGGCAGAATAATTTCCACTAGAGACAGGGAAACAGGACTTACATGACTAGCAAGCATGTATAACACCAAATAAAATGCAGCACCTGCCCATGCAGTTTCTGCAAATACTCCTTTTGTTCTTTTCATTTCTGAAGTTAAGGGTAAGATGCGAAGTAACCTAGGAATATATTGAAGCATGATAATAAATAGTAAGGCCTGTTTTGTTCTCAGAACATCTGAACCGCTTGACCTCTGCAGAAATCTCCAAACCACAATCTACACATATGGAGAGAAATAATGAACATCATGTATTGCAACATAAGAAATATAATATGAAGATCAATGCAACTATTCACTCTTCTGAAACTATAGTGCAAAATTCCAAATGCATTTTATATCAACATTCGAAATCAAAGCCATCCATGAGGTCCCTGCCAGAGTTTCACCAAAGAACTTAGTTAGACTTAAATCCCACAGGGCTAGTTTAATTGGATGGGAAATCTTGCAGTGTAGAACTAGAGGCTGAAAGAAGAAAATATCCTGCTTGTTGAAATGAAAAGTGCATAAAATCTTTTTAAGAAAGTCTACAATATGTTGAACATGAAACCAGACATTAAACCTTAATTTGACACAGAAGAAGTATCACATCCCCAAACAAGTCCTTGAACGTGGCAAAATATTAGGAAAAGTGGAGGTTCTGTTTTTGTACTAACTTTCCAAAATATAACAATATAAATATCAGCCAAAGAGAGGGGATTGCTTTGAAAATTAGATATTTGAAAAAAAAGGGTAATATTTAAAAGCCAAAATTTAAATTTTGATAGTGATTCTCACTCTTTGGAGCAGACTACATAAACGTTTCCTAATCTAATAAAATTAAATTCAAAACACAAATCAACAAAAAAGTTATCCAAAGACAGACCATGAAAAGGCAAGTCTTGTAGTTGAGATTCTGAATATACATATGAACCAGATGCCTTCCACACAATTTCTACTTCCTAAGGAGAATTTTTCCCTCCACAATTAAACAGCCATAAAGATTCTCCAACGGTATAATGGGTGTAATTTTTTTCATGGGCAATCTTCACAAAGCTTAAGTTTTACCATAAAGCGAATCACAATTGAATAGTTAATATTATCTATGCAGTATATGGTGAATGAAACCGTGTGGATATGAATGAAAGAATAATTATGGCGAAGTAGGTCAGTGACCGGAAACTTCTAAAATAAAGAAGTGAGCATTATGAGGAGCAAATGATCTCTGCAATATTAATTCTCGTAGCAAGCTAATAGATATGATTAAGCAATCAGCACCAATGTCAAACAAATGAAAGTGAAAGACACATCTGATAAGAATAAACCACATCAGATATGATATTACAAAAACCAAAAGTGGAACAACTGCAACGTCTATTTAAAGTTAGCACAATATTGAAGAATTTATGTCTGTGAAGCATCATGGACATGCAAAAGAAACATATGTATCACAACACACGCAGATAGAGAGAAGCATACAGAAATTGGCAACCAAGGAAAAAGAATAGAGAACAAGTCAGCATGTAGATTATATAGGTGCCACATAAAAGATACTGAAAACCACTAGATTGCACAGGTTTATTTTTTCAGATCTAGCACAAAAGAATGAGAACTACTGAAAAAAAAACATAAATGACAAAATCCAATAGCAAGAAAGAATAATAGGCCAATAGATAGATATAAAAGCAAAGTAAATCAATGCATGTTGCACACAAACAAAAACAGGTAGTATGACATAAACCTGCGGTATAGGAAGGACAGAAAGAAAATCAATGAAGAAATATTGACGCAAGTATCTCTTGGCTATTTGTGCAGGATCTATCACAAGTTCACCTCGCCCAAATACACGAGAAGAAGGAGCAATATAAGCTGTTCGGAACTGAAGAGCCATGCGAATAAGATAGAAAGCATCCATAATTGTCCGCAAAGTTGTTGTAGTAACTGCCAATTTTCTATCTATTTCAAGACACTGTACCGAATCATTAAAAACAGGAAGATAAAAAAACAGAGGGTCCACAGATACTGCCAGAATACATGATATGAAAAATAATCTATTGCACAGCAGGAGAAATTTGTCTTGAGGATCAAATATCTTGTTCTCTGAAACTTTAAGATCTTCTGGAAATACTGCTCTAGATACCCCAAATCCAAGTGACCGACCAATCGACTTAAGTCCCTCAGATCCTTTTCTGATTCCTTTCTTGAAAGATGTGGAAGTTGTAGCAGTTCCTTGACCTGCATGACTAAATCGCTCAATCCCAAATCCACATTTATTCACTCCTGCATTAGATGGTGATGATAATCTAGAGTCCAAGTCATCCAACCTAAAATATAGATAAGACGGATCAATATCAACAAATAAGACACTTTCATATTCCAAATCAAACCAAAAAAGGGATTGATAAACACAATTCCTACACCAACTGAAACTTAAGGCCTTACAATCTCATCAGAGAAAAAGTAGGCAGCCTCAAAGTGCATTTGCACCAAAAGATCTTAGCAAAAAAGCTTAACTATGAGATCTTGCAAGGGTAAGAAGCATACATATTTTAACTTAAAATCCACTAAAGAACCTAAAGCTACTGAACATAAAATTTTCCCATGAACCAGGAAGTAGACCACTGATGCATACTGTTGAAAGAATGACTATCACTTGCCTTCTTTACATAGTTACTGCCTCACATGAACTGTATACAATTAGTCCCAAGTTGGAATAGAAATAATAGCCCAACCAACCAAGCTCAGTAGAGCAATTGTAAAATATTAACTATTAAACTGCACTCCAAGTTGGAACTTTGTGAGAGATTCTATGATTTATTCATTCAATTCACGGTTGTATAGAAATGGATGAACTCTGCCAAATGATTTTAGCTCTATAGGAAAGAGATATCACTAGTCATATTTAGTGATATAATACAATAAAATATACACATTTGAAAATTAGCTACAAAACAAACTGCTAAATTATCTACTTCGAGTAGGTTCTAGGTTGCAGTGCACCAGAGTTGCAGTTTTGAAACACATTATTACATTTGATACTTCAAACACCTATAAATACCACATATCCATAGCCATCTCTCACCACATCTGCCTCCACAGGCCTATTAAGAGGAGTTTTTCTTTTTTAATTTTCAATATTCAGGAAGAACTTCTGCATGCCTTTTGGTTAGAGAATGACCAATTAATCTCTCTTGTAGTCAATATTACAGTGGTTATGATTTTGTCAATGATGATAACCTAGCATTTGTATGACTTCAAAAAAGACAACGATTGTTAAAATTTATTCAACAAGATCAACGAAATGTGACAAAAAATTAAGAATCTAATATTGTCCAACTTTCATGTCCTTTAGGACTGCCCAAGAAGGAAAGAAATGAAACCATTACCTAACAAACTTCTCTCTCTGACCGCCCAGGTACTGCGATTTGTAACCACAGTCAAACATTTCTTGCAGCTGAACATATAATAGCCACCTTCAGGACAAAAGGGAAAAATAATTTGAATAAACTGCAATCAATTTGCAACAATATCATCCAGTTCAGCCTTGGAACTATGGCTGCTGGTAAAAATTTAGGCTCAGGCACTTACACACCAAATAACCAAATTAAGCTTGGAATCATTTAAACAATAATAAAAATTATTGATAAGAAAATCTGTCTTCCATTAGAGTAGATAATTTAGAACAACTTCCTCATGCATTAGATCTTCATAAGGACATCGTTGCCCACGAATTTCAACAAAATCATACAAATTAAAAAATAATCAACAGTACAGTACAAACAATAAAAAGCAACACGATCGTCAACCATCAAAATCCCTAAAGTAGAACCAAATTGGAACTGTAATGTTTTCAATTCATAGAACAAATTCACTTCATACACTTAACAGTTGATACTAATCTCCAGTAAACATAAGCAAATAAGCACAGAAATAGCGATTAGAAACATAAACATGTATATAGATACAGATTGATTAATCTTTGAGCAAAGAAGATAAGAGCGGAGAGACAGTAACTCACAGTGAAATGGATTTGGGGCTTTAGACCATGAAATTAGCTAGAAGAAAAAATCTAGCAAATGAAAATCTTTATGCACAGAGGAAACATTCGAAAGACAGATTTGTAGTAAAATAAGAGTAAAAAGGCGCCACAGTAAAGGAGAGAGAAACTGAAAACGAAGTCACAAGGAAATATCTTTTAGCAGAAACCGATATACGTGCAATGCAGGACGATATGAGCAAAACGGAGACGGAGTCAATAATGAATCAAAATTATTAAATGACTGTATTGCCCCCTCTCCTTTTTGTTTTGTTCGAAGAAAACGGCAGAAAAGGTTTACGTTATTTTTAAGAATTTCCGATATTAAATGATTTATAAATTTATCAAATTAAATTAAAAATGTTTGATATAAAGCTGAATCAATTTTAACTGAAATAATAAAGTATAATTTTTATTGATTTGGAGTAAATAAATAATTTATTTAATTATAAATAATTTCATTATTTTTTTATTTCACAAAATAAGTATTTTAAATATATAAAAGCTAATTATTTGGATCATTTAAAATAAACTAAATTTCTCCGGAACTGACTCCTTTAAGGACGAGAAAGGATTTGTGGACTGTTAAAACAAAAACAGAACTAGATATCTTATGCACATATAAAAAAAAAGCTAAAATTTCAATTGTAAGTTATATTCATATTATATAGGGCATGGTCACATGAACTATATTATTTATATAAAAAATTAATTTCTATTACTCATTTTTCTTTTATTAAAAAAATATAGAAACACAGCTGAAACAAAATATTTGCTAGAAGTCTTTTATTCTTAATGGATTGATTCTGTGCAAGTAGGATTTAGCCACAGCCCTAGTGAACTGAGGATATTTGTGGTTAATATAAAAAAAAAAAAAAAAACATACAAAAACATTGGTTTTTCAATCAAGAAAAAAAATTTTATTTATAAATCATTATTTTTTTCTAAAATCTGATCCTTTAAATTTGTATAGTATTCAAATTATAACTATGAATTACTAAAATAATAATAAAACAATTGCTAGCAAAATCCATTTTTTTTTTTCTTGCTTGATCCAATAAGGCATATCTCTATCTCTCTCTCCAAGTCCACTCATTTTTTATCTCTCGCTTTCATTTTCTGTAATGTGATGTTCACAGCCAGAACAAGAATCAAGTGGTTGTTGACACTTTTATTTTTTTTATTCACATTTCAAAATTTATTAATATAAATAAACAATTAACACTTGACAGACATGGAGATTGGCATGGCTTTATAGCCTCTTAGGGATGACTCTGTGATCACTTTTAAAGTTTGGCTGCCTACGCTGTATTCTATAAAAGTATTTTAAATAGTTTTTAGTATTTGACTAAATATTATTTTTCTTATAGCGTTCAATAACATAACATTTGAATTAACTTTTAGAGTTTAAAATAACGTTTTATAAAAAATTAAAACATGTAACGTTTTTTTTAGCGTTTTATGAGAAGCGACTCAAATAACTAATAATTAAACATTAATAAAACAACTAATAGCTATTAAAACAGATAATTTTATTGAATAAACCTTTAACATTCACGGTGGCTTGGTCAATATGGAAAGCTAGAAATTAACTTATTCATCTTCGAGCAAAAGGATTCAGTTTCTGAGTTTGGTTAAAATTTACACATATGGGTTAAATTTTAAAAATTTTAAATTACAATTCTTAAACTTTAATGGCTAAAAAGAAAACCTTAATTTTCTGGATTTTTTTTAAATTTTTATTCGAACAATTCACTTTTTTTTAGTAAAATGTAAATTATAGTTGAATGCTTAATTTTCAAACAATTGTTTTAGATTTATTCTCTTTATTTCAATTTGGTTTTTTCTCTATATATCATCCAATCCATCTATTATCTAAACTTATATATTTGTATTAATTATATTATTATATTTTAATCATCTCTTACTATCTTATATTGTGTTATATTAGTTTTTTTCACAAGGATTAAATCACTTAAATTATAAGAAAATATTTTTTATTTGATTAAATTATTTTTTTATCGCATCTAATTATTTAGTTTCAATGTTTCTCTCTTTATTATTGTGCCATTAAAATTAAGTGGAAAAAAAAATGAGTGTGATAAGATGGATTTTAAGAAATTGTAGAAAATAGTAATGTGTTTAGTAGATATAAAGAATAAAATTTAAAAAATAATTATATTACTTAATTTTTTCAAAACAAAGCAATAGATAAAAATAAACGGAGAGAATATTACATAAAAGTGTTGAGTCTTATCAAATACAATATTAATCTTTTCGTCCTATTTTGTTTGGTTGTCATTACTTTTTTTAACATCCTAGCATGTTTGCAAGGTTTATAAATTTAGATATGTGAATAATTATTTTTTTCATAATAACATTTATGATTGGTCATTAAATAAAATATTTTTATTAATATCTTAATGAGTTAAGGGTAAAAAAAGGTAAAATAACTTTTATTGACTAAATTCATAATATGCGTGTTTTGTAAAACCGTACAAACAAAATGAGACGGAAAGAATATTACTCATTGAAACCACAAATATAATAAGTATTCTAGAATAAATCTTCTCAAATGTATCAAATATTATAGAACGGAAGTAACACCTCGATTTAGTTGTAGTAGCTAAGGAAATAATAATGAAACGCAATCACATATCTTGTTGAATTATTAGGATCATTATTATACTCCCTCGTATATATAGGTTCACTTTTTTTTTTCCGGTTTGTTCTCAAAATGTAATCCTATTTTATTCTTTAAAGTATCATTTATTATCTAATTTTTTAATACTCTTATTTAATGTACATCCATATTCTAAATTGATGCCCATTATTTAATATTATAAAGAGATATTTTGAAGAAAAAATTAAATAAAAGATATAATTCAATTATATTAATTGATTTTTCTTAATTTATGTTAATGTCAAAGTAAGCTTATATATATGGGACGGATGAAGTATTAACTTAATTAGCTCTAGCGTAGAAGGACAAAGCTAAAAACAAATACAGCAATAAACAAAAAAAATCATGCAACAATTATGCTAAAAATAAATATGGCAATAAACTACTCATTGTCCCAAAATATAAATTATTTATGATTTTTGCACAAAAATTAAGGAATCAATTAATTTTTATAGATTATAACAAACTCAAGGTAGTTTGACCAAATTATTCTTTATCTCAAATCCAAATAGTTACTTGTGAATTATTTATTGTATTTGGTGTAAATAAAGGCGACATTGGAAAAATATCATTTATTACTTTTTGAAATACACAAATGACTTATATTTTAGGACAGAGGGAGTAATAAAAAATGCGTGATAGTTTTTTCAAATAATAATTCATTATTGACTTGTTGTATAGGTAATCTTGTACACCAGATGTAAGCATATTTCTTCAGTTTTTGGAGAATTTAACAATTTTGTTTTGTAATTTAGGAATAACAAACGTTGATTTACTTATAAAACTCCAAAAAAAATAAGCAAATGAATATATTTAGTAAAAACATTAATACTTTTCTTTTTAAGCTAAATGATTAAGATATAAAGTAACTCCTGATTTCATGCCATATGAATACTTAAATACCTTATTTCAAGGGGCAATCTAATATTATTTAAATGGTTTACAAAATATTTAGAGAAGCATAAGATAGTAGAAATTAATTAGAAGGCAAAGATGAAAAGAAGAATGAATGTTGGTAGAAATCCATTGTGGACATTCTACATGCTTTTGTTCTTCATTTGCTTTGCCTTTTGTCATAGTCAATCTCTTGTTGTGCATGATGAAGGGAAAAAGGGAGATTATTTGTTAACAAACAAACGCACAAGTTTTGGAATGCTACTTAAAGAAGTTCCAATTTTTCCATCCGGACCAAATAGATGTACCTCGGATTCTCTTCCACCACCTAGGCATTTGAATTTCGGAATGCTACCTAAAGGAATTCCAATTCCTCCATCCGGACCAAGTAGGCGTCATCACGAGGATTCTCCTTCTCCTCCACCACCTAGGCATTTGAATTTCAGAATGCTGCCTAAAGGAGTTCCAATTCCTCCATCCGGACCAAGTAGGAGAATTCCAATTCCTCCATTCGGACCAAGTAAGTGTCATCACGAGGGAGTTCCAATTCCTCCATCCGGACCAAGTAGGTGTTGTCACGAGGATTCTCCTTCTCCCCCACCACCTAGGCATTTGAATTTCAGAATGTTGCCTAAAGGAGTTCCAATTCCTCCATCCGGACCAAGTAGGCGTCATCACGAGAATTCTCCTTCTCCTTCACCACCTAGGCGTTTGAATTTCAGAGTGCTGCCTAAAGGAGTTCCAATTCCTCCATTTGAACCAGTTAGGCGTCCTCCACCAATCAACTTTCATTAATTGCATCCTAATTAACCCAACTGTTTTAGCATTCCTACTTCAAACACTTTCATCACCATCACAAGCTTTGGAATTTCAAAATGTTCCCTCTAGCATTTCTGCTATTCATGTATTACATCTCAATCTCAAATATTGATGATTTGAAGTTTGCTTAATAAAGTTATCTTTTCATTTATTGTTGACAAATTCTATATCTATATTCTTTGATTTTGAATTGTTAAAAATTGTCCATATACTATACGTGAGTTCTAATTTCATATCATATGTTTGTTATTTGTGGTGCAAAACCTTTTTAAAAGGTTCAACCTTAAAGATATATCTTTATATAATCTAAATTAATATTCCACAAGGAGAGTTTGACCCTCCTTCTCATTGAGGCTTAGTTACAAGTAAGTGTACAATTTTTGCCTTCTTCACCCATGGGTCCCATGGTTATATCATAAAGATTTTGTTGAGTGTATTGAGAAGAGAAACATGGTGAGATTCAAAGTGTACGTACGCGCGTGTGTGTATATATATATATATATATATTCTCGAATGTATGTTGCATGCTGTTTATACTCATTGATTTGTATACATCGTAAGTAAATATAATTAATTTATACATTTTATGAAACAATAATAAAAAATATTAATTAAATAACTTGTTAAGGGAATAACATGAAAAGCATTATTATAATTTGGCAATTAAATTTTCATTATTTATTAATTAATTTAAATTTTCTTATAACAATTTAAATTTAATTAATTTAATTTTTCATATATAATATAATACAATAAATTGTCTATATAATTAAAATATGAGAAATCAATATTAATTATTATAATAATTAATGCATTAATTATTGTTTTAGGGCATGTATAATTTTGATACTTTTCTTTTTTTTTTACTTTTTATAAATATTTTTTAGTTATTTTTTTAGAAAAAAAATATATTATATGGTTTACTAACATAACTTGTTATATCATAATTTTATATTATATAAATATTTCTATTGAGTTTTATTTTTTATTTTATATCGAATAATAAATCCTATAATATACTTCGTGATAAATAATAATAAATTACATTTAATTTTTATAGAATAAGTTACTTGTAGAAAATAATTATAATCAATCAAATTAAAAATTTATTAAAAATAATAATTAAATATATTATGTTCATCATATTTGATATATACTTCACTTGGTATCCATTAAATAATAATACCATATTATATTATATTACTAATATATATATATATATATCAAATAATATTGACATTTTAGATATACCTTATATAATATTCTCTCCGTTCCACTTTGCTTGATTCCACTTTGCTTGATTGTTATTTCTTTTTTGAATGTCTTAAAATATTTGCACGATTTCTAAATATAGATATCTAAATAATTATTTTTTTCATCATAATCTTTATAATTATTTATTAAATGAAAAAATAATTTTTATTGACTAAATTCTTAATATGCACATTTTGTCAAACCATGTACAGAAAATGACACGGAGGAAAAGAATATATAATATAATTTTTTTATTTTATCCAATATGATTAAATTAAAATAATAAATTAATATGAACAATTAAAATTGATATGACCGAATAGTTCTGGAACGATACATGTAAAAAATATTAGTTAGTGTTTTACTAATCTAATAATGATCAAAATGACTATGATTATTATTTGAATGAAAGTACTCTCTATCATGTTTTGCAATTCTTCTTTTTCTTCAAAAAATCAACAATTCCCTTTCCAACACATAAGCAACAAATATATTTTCCTCTAACAAAATTCGTGTACAAATTGAATGCATGAGCATTTTCCTTTGATCAGTAATATAAAGATATGAAAACAAATGGGTTAGGATATCAAACATAAAATCAGAATCCATCAAAAATCGATTAGTGTAACATCGTCTGGAAAATTGCAGCATAACTAGGTTCATGCAACTATTCACTAGTGAACTCACAAAGTCATTAGCATCACCTTGGATTCACCTCTTTGGAGAGCAAGTCGCTATTGCACAAACTCTGTACTCTGCATCGTATCCAAGTCCAGTAAGAGTAATGGCTAGCATGTCAATTTATTTCAATAACCTTGTAGCTATATATCCTTCAATAACTGCAGCCTCAGAAGTCAGAACCAAAACATTTGTTGCACTAACCTTCAGCCACTCGAGCAAAATTGCTGATTCATACAAGCTCAAGCACCTTATACCATTAATCCAATTAAACTAAACAGACCGTGCAGTTGAGATTTCTCAACTTTGCTCATGCAGTGAATTTGCAATTGTTTTTCTAACTTCATTGCATAGAAGTTCAGGATTACTTCCTTCTACTGGCCGATGAATAACAACTGTCACAGACCCACAGTTCAAGATACTTTCCATTCCAGGTGGCATGATTTTTCCAGTCCCCATAAGTGTAATAGGGACTACAGGCACCCCAGTTTTTGCCGCCACGGAGAACGCACCTTTCTGAACATCAACAGAAATCAAAAAAGAAAGAAAATTAAGAACTGAGTTTCAGAAAAATGTTGCAATCTTCCTCCAAAGTTTATCTAGCACTGTTCAGATATCTAGCAAGAGGAAGATATGTACACACCACATCATGGAGGTTTGTCCTTGTTTACGTTTCTTCCATTATTGCTTAAACAAAATTAACCAACCTTATACCTACAAAATACTTTATCACACAGCAAGAGTAACATTTGGAACCATAGCATGATCTTTACCTTGAAAGTGCCTAATTTCCCATCTCTACTTCGTGTTCCCTCTGGGAAAAAAAATACAGAAGCTCCCTTCTTCACTAATTCAATGCAACGTTTTAGACATTCCTGTAAATAAAAAGAATCAGACTTTCAAACCCAAATCCAACGACACGAGCACAATCCATAAAGAATAAAAGAAAAGAATAAACTACACAATCTTTTACATTACCATCTAGTAAAATATAAATAAACAATACAGCTGCATTTATAAGAACAAGGAAAAAAAATGTTTTACCAACTGACTTCTGCTGTCCATACGCTTCAGGGGAATGACACCCAGCATAAACATAGCCCACCCGATGATGGGAAATAGAAATATAGCAGTCTTGCTTATAAACTTAAAACTTCTTCCAAGAGTGAGAAGCGTGTATATATCCAGAAAACTCTGGTGGTTTGAAACATATACAGCAGGAACATCTGAAGATGGGAGATTCTCCAATCCCTCATACTTGATTTTAAGAAACGGTGCGACAGTCAATCTCGCCCAAATTTTGGCAATGAAAAACTGTGCTTTTCTTTGGTATCGATCCAACAAGAGAACAAAAGGATGTTGCATCAACATCAGCACAAACAAAAAAATGGCAGTGATAGCAGTAACAGCATAAAAGCAAATTCCTCTGACTTTCGACCCTAATTTAGTTTCTGCAACTTAAAAAAGTTTTTCAGAATACATATTAGCATAACTTTGACAATGAAATAACGCAACTATCTGAAAAAGGCTCCTGGGTGAGACCTGATAGTGGATATGCCAAATCAGGGGTCGCACTTCCCACAAGTTCAGATCTTACGACTGTCTTTCTTGGTAACTTATTCTGTTTATTCACTTTATAATCAAAAAGTGGCCATTTGAACTCCTCTTGCAAACAATAAGTCCAAAACACTCCCACATGCTTTCTTGTGATGTGCAAAGAGCCATTTGAAGGAGCTATTGGAACATAAAAGCAACTATTTAAAAGATCTAAAATGATCAAACTAAACAATTAAAGGGTTGAATACAACTAAGAGAAAACTATACATCCTAAAGAAAGAGAATAGAAATGTCGAAATTCATATGCCATGAAATTCACATATTGCAGAAGATAGTTTTCTAGGAGACTAAATTAGACTGCCATATATTCATGTCAAAGATCTAGTGCCAAATTGTTTCTTGGTGCACAAGCATAAAAAGATGCTAATATTGATATAAACATAGGTATCATAATTTAAGATCATCATTCTATTATGTAGTAAAGAGCACCATCACTTTTCTATCCAGCACAAGAGCTAATCAATTTATAAAAAAGTGTGTGGTCGCATTCCAAAGTGCATATCTCAAAACGAGTAGATCCACAGAAAGTGACAACTAAAATCTCTACTTGTCAGTACTAAAAGCCAATAAAGTGGAAAGGAGAAAGCTTCATAGAAGAGATCTGATAACAGTGGCAGATTAGAAACAGAAGCCATAAACAAAGCAGTGGTTCCTGGGCCCTCTTTAGAGAAAATATAAACCAAGAAGCATTAAGACCTTAAAGGAAAGTGCATGCAAAGCACACAGTAAGCCCACAAAGAATGAATACAAAACACACCATTATTTAATAGCATTACATATGAAATGGAATTGGGATGGCCTTGTAATGCTTAAGTATAGTCAAATTCAGATATTTAGGCTCTATATTTCAAAAGAGTGGCTTGAAGGATGAAAAAGTAACCCATAAAAATTAAAATAGGATGGATGAAATGGAGAAGTGTTACACGTATGCTACATTATAGAAAGATACCTAACAAAGTGAAAGGTAAGTTCTATAGAATGATAGTGAGACTTGTGATGTTATACATGAGTGAATGTTAACCCCAAATGCCAACATGCACAAGATGAATATTACAGAAATACGGATGTTAAATTGGATGTATAATCACTCATTATTGTATGAAATATGAAATGACAACATCCGACATAAGGTGCAAGTAGAACGAGTTGGGGATAAAATGAAAGATGTATGAGATGACTTGTTCATAGCCTACATGGACCCCCATGTTCTCCGGTTTGTAAATATAACACGATGGTGGAGGGAGCTAAACGAGGAAGAGATAGACCTAAACCATGAGTAGAAGTTGTCTCAAAAGGTCTACTTTTTGACATTAATGTGGACTTAGCTAGGACCAAAGTGAAATGGAAAAAAAGGATTCATATAGTCGACACTAACTTGTTTAGGATTAAGGCTTGGTACTTGTTGTTGTTGTTGTTGTTGTTATATTATATAAGAAACAAACAGATAAACATCATTTTCTGATGGTATTACTGAGTTGCACAAACAACAATATATATTATTCTTCAAAGCAATAGCAATATGTGAAGAACCATAGTAAAATTCTGTCCAAAGAAATCACGAAGTTAAATTTATTATTGCAATATACTGCCAATCACTCATTTCGTGCAAAGCATATATGAGCAACTCATATGACTATGAATATACTCACAATTACTTGAACTTCTCAAAATTGTTCGTTTAAATGGAGTGTGTCCAAAATGTAGTCCTTTATGAAAATAGAACTGCAATTAATGAAATGCAAACAACTGAGTAAAGAATCAAGGGTAACTTTCTATGCTGAAAGGCATCAATAATCCACAACATCGAAATATTATACAAACAATGGCAGAGAAATAGATAAAGGAGTGGAGAGAGAAGCAGCAAATGATGTCCCCTAACTTCCAACTTAAAATAGTCTTAAGGTCAATGCTTCTAATCATAGGGTTGCTGGCAAGAAGGAGAAATATGGCATTATTTCATTCTTTTATTATAGCCCCACCCAACTCCCCTAAAAAAAAAAAAAAAAGAAATCCATCCACCATCTTGATGAAGAAAAGATGGAAGTACAAAAACTTAATCCAATAATAAATTCCCTGGAAAACATACATTTTTAGTGCAATTATCCTGATTTCATCACAAATAGCAGTCCAAATATCACACACACACACACAAAAAAAAAAAAATCTTAATCTCAATTCATTTCCTCCTGTCATCCTCTTTGATCTTCATATCTGAAGGAATGGACTAGTTCTAATTATGTAGATTCAGATAGAAGTTACCTAACCTCAACCAACCAAAATTAAGAAGAGAATTAAGAAAAGAAAAAACATGTCCCCATCATTTCCCCTCCAATTTCTGAGTAACCGACTAGGATATAACCAATAAAAGAAATTTAAAAAAAAAGGGAAAATGAAATTACTATAGAAATAAACAAGTGAATTAAGAGAAATACCAGCGACGAGAAAGACGAGGAACAAAAACTCGTTCTTCTATTACCTAAAGAAAATTTAGTACCAAAAGAAAATCAAAAACACAAACAAATTAGACTGAAGAAGAAACACGTAGATATACATAAAGAAAGAAAGAAAGATAGATTACAGAGAAGAAGAGGATTATGAATTGGATGAGAAGCAACTTCCATCATTAATCTCTGATAGGTTCAGGACCCCTTCTTGAGTCTGCTCCGTAGATATACAAAGAAAAGAAATAGAGAGGTAGGGTTTTCAGAACGGCAAAATAATTTTATATGGAAATTGCAAATTTCGAGGCGATATTCGTTTCTTTATCCTTTTCGTTGCTTCTCTTCAGAATCAACAAATCCCGCCGCCACTTTGTGGCTTTGGATTTTAACAGTGATACAAGGCGTTGTCTTCTTCTTCATGCATGGAGTTTTTCTTACCATAGAAATATTAAGGAAAAGTGTAAATAAATTGGTCCTTCAATTATAGTTAAATTTATAAATATAGACCCTATTTTCAAATTTTAATTTTAATATTTTCAAATTTTAATTTTAATATTTTCAAATTATAAATGAATGACCTAAAGATTAATAGAAATTATAAATTATGAACTTTATAGTTAGTTTGACTATAATTTAAAAATTAATTTCTCAGTCAAAAGTTGATAATTAAAATATATTATTTTGAATAAAATGACCAAAATATTAATCGAATCATAACTGACACAGAGTTAAAGATCTTATAGTTAGTTTTTTTGGAAATAGATATTTATTAATTACCAATTTATTTTTTTTCAAATATTATATCGTATATTAAAATACAATTTGGAAAAAAAAAAAGGATACATATTATTTAGTGTCTAATTTTACTTATAATTATAATTTATAATTTACATTAATTTATTCTTAAATTTTATTTTATTAAATTATTGAGTTATTTCTTCAAAAAAATATTTTATTAAATATTTTAAAATATTGATTATTTATTTCTTTTTCTTTAATATAATATTATTACTTAATATTTTTATATTGTTAAATTACTTTTCAGCCTCTTATCTAATATAAAAATACACCGTTGAACATAATATTAAATAGTTTAATAAACTTCATATAATAATTAATAGAGTACGATTCTCCAACAATTGAAATTAAGCTTGTGATCTATATATGACATTATTTTAAACGAGTCATGCCATGTATTAACTCATAGAACCCGTCAAACACGCTGAATTAAGGATAAAAAAATAATTTTATTAGCATACATGTCAATTGAAGTGAGTTATACATGTGTATGTAGGGTTTTCTAACACATGCTATGCATATAACTGAACAGATTGAGCTTTGCCTCATACATGACTTATATAATTAAATGGGTTGTATAATTTTTTTATATCATTATTAAATACAAATGACCATTTCCCTAATCGTATCACGCATTAGATAGAGCCGAATAACACATGGGGAGGGTCCATAACTGATGTGGTAGAGTGAGTCGGCCTAGGAGAAATTCCAATGTGGGGTCATTGTTCATTTTCACTGGACGGATTCAAAGTGAGAAAAAGTTCAGAGTTCAGAAAGCCCTGAAACAAGAAAAGCAAGTGCTACCATTTTAAAGATAAATAAAACAGTATCTCATAGAAGAAACAATCATTCCCATGGTAAAAATCATATGAACATGATTGGTGATCTTTCTATCAAATCTTTTTTCATTATCATATAGAAACAGGGGAGGATCAGTAAAACTTGCAACTAAATTAGGTGGAGAAACCATATCCTGGAAGAGTATCCCAATACAGCTAAAATTGCTTTCATTTTTTGAAAGAACCTAAATTGTCTCTTTCTTTTTTCAATATTCTACATAGTACATGCACTTTATGCTACATTTAGACAGAGATGAAATAAAAATACCTTAAACAACCATTTCAGCTTCTCTAACACTGGAAGGGATCCCAATATCCAATCTCATGGTTGGTTTGTATTCATCTGGCACAGCAGCACCTGCTTGAATGCACATCTCCACAACAGCAGGGGCTTGTCCATAAAACCTCCGGAGCTCCCGATGCAATGGCGACCCTACATCAGGAAGATGCCACACATATCTTGGTGGTATCAGGTCATCAAGCACAGCAGCCTGCCAACCATGTTGCCCATTTCGTTGTTGATGCTTGTTGGCCCCACAATTCTGTGCTTTGTGTCCACGGGGTCCTACATGCACCTCTGGACAATATCCACAAACTCTCACTGTGTACACCCTCATTAACTTCTTGGCTCCTTTCCTCATATTCTCCCATGCTTGTAGTGTTTCCTCCGCAAGAAATTTGGTTTCTTCTTCATTAGATGGGGCTACTATTTCTGAGTTGGGTATTTCAGTTAGCAGAGGCTTTACAGGAACTACTGGTTCAGGATCCGGCAGGTCACTTTCATCTGCATCAACAAATTCACTCCTATTTATGCGAATGATTGGCTTTCTTCTCCTTTTTGTGGGATATTCAGGAATTTCAACACCTGCTTGGATGCAAAGCTCAACAACCGCAGGAATTCGGGGGACTGAAAATCTCTCTGCATGAGGTATACGCTTTCCTAGACGGTCAAAAAGGTGATAGGATTCTATGGGAACGAATATATCTTCAATAGCTGCATTTGTCCACTCATGTTGGCCCTTGCGGAGGTTAGCATATTTACTTCTGCATGTCCTAAATGGATGTCCTTCAGGTCCCACATGAATTTCATTACACCACCTGCAAATGATAGGCAACATCCAATATAGCAAATTCATCAAAGAGTTTCAAGAACTAGCAACTATTCTTTGCATACATGCATCTATGCGCTGTTTTGATAAAGAGTCTATTCTTTCCAGGCATTAGTGTGACCAATAAATTATATAAATAAACAAGTAAATAACAATCAGTATGATGGTCAACCTGCCAAGATTAACAATCTAGATGTCCCATACTCACTAAAACACCATGTATAGATTCCACAATCCAGATTCTCTTAGATCTCCTGTCATTTATGTTTTTGGGCAGTAGAAGACAGCAACTGATATCAGATATCATCAGATGTGTTCATATTTTGCGCATAATAAATGTTAGCAGACAAAAGGTGATAGCTTATAATTTGAAAAGTACATTGTTCCTTTACAATGGCACAAATGTTTCTACATTTCATCGGTGAAGATAGAGAAGAGGATGAAAATTACCCACAAGCATGCACAGGGACCACTGTCATTAATTTCTTGAGATTGTTAATCAAGACAATCCTTGCATTGTATACATCATAAGCAAGCGGTATAAGGCTCTTAACAACCAAGCCAATCCTTGGAGGAGGGGGTCGCCCTTTAGGCTGGCCTTTCCTGTTCTTCATTCTCTCCCTTGCAGCTCGTCTCAATTCAACTATGGGTACTGGAAAGGGCTTCTTTTCCTTGTTTGAATATTTTCGAGGAAAATCAACATTTTGTGGATGTTCATTTGTGATGACCAAGGCCTTCGGTTTCCACAACTCTCTTGATGTTACTGCAGACTCAAGTCTAAGCTTATTGCTACTATGCTGCAAGGGGATGGGTGAGAAAAAAAGGAGTTAAGGAGCAGCAGTAACATGGGAGACAAACAAATCAGGCTTAGACAAAAAAAAAAAAAAAAAAAAACATGAAAAAGTAAAATTTCAGAACAATGTTATGCCTGCGTGAACTTTCTGTTTACTGTCTTCAATTTAACAGTGCCTAATATGAAGTAATGGTGTATTAAAGAAGTAACTTGGGTAAAAGATGACTCATTTCAAATTAATGTAAGCTATTTTTCTTGACTGTTGGATGACAAGGTAAAGAAAAATTGTCATTCAAGGTGTGTCACCTGAAGTCTTCTTGATCAAAATGCTCATGAAGAAGCATTTCCTAGTTTTATTTCTGCCACAAGTATCATGTGTCAGCATCCTTTATGTCCAAAGGATTCATCATCACAATGCTAATTAATAAATCAATAGAGTATTTTGGCATCTTATGGCCATATAAAAAAAACCAGCATATCAAACATCAACGCTTAAGACTTAAGATTTATATTAATAGGTCTCAGGTTCAAAATTTCAAATCTTAGGTAAGGCGGGAGGGGCTCATGGGGAAGTACAGAGCTATCCCCTGTTATGTAGGGCATTTAATTCCGACACCAAATAATAATAATAATAATAGTGAATGTCTAATTGTTCAGTTAATCACATATAGATACAGTACAGTAGCAAAATGCAAATATTTGGTCTTCGACAACTACTACAAGGACAAAGGAAGCAACTTTTCTGTCTGTTAAACATCATAAATATAGGTTATTTAGTTTCAAAGATTATACACCTCCTAAAGACGTCAAGTAATCTTCTAAGACAGTAATGGAAAGGCCTAAAACACAAACAATTCACACAGAACTAAAATATAGTTGGTGGTGATTGAGAGCAATATCAATGAGGTAAAGCTAACTCAATGACACCAAATGAGCCTACAAGAAAATTTCTAAAGCATCCACCATGTGGATTTCTTATCTTTTTTTTTTTTTTTTGGTTGGCACTTTTACACATTCTATTAACAAGAATCTAAGAACTCAAAACAATATGAAAGCCAGTGAATATTAAACATGCTTCCAACTAAACATTTCTAAATCAACCAATATTTCAATTTTAGCAGATAAAATAACAAGTACCTGTAAAGAATCAAGCGAACTGAGACCAGGGTAGAGGTTAAATTTGTGAACTTGTGGTCTTGGTTGATAACAGACCACAAAAGCTTCAATTCTTGGATGAAAAACTGTCAAGTTACCATGAGATAAAGCCATAGGCGAAAAACAAGAAGCTATAAAATCCACAAAATCTGTGCTCTAAGCCATAAAATTTGAGGCAAGCGAGAAAATACTTTATGTACAAGAAGATAGTAGCTACAGATCAAGCAATCACAGATACAAATTAAAAGAGGGAGAATCGGATGCTCCTAGCCATTGGTGGGAAGACGAGATATAAGAGGAAATGTGTAACACAAGCTACAGCACATTGCAAATACGATCTTTTACCAGATTATGTGGGTCGGTCGGGTCTGGACCGCGTGGCTTTAGCATTCGATAAACAACTTGACCCAACCCGAACAGATCAGTTTACAATTAGCCCTTTACATTGCGATTTCGCAGAATAAATTCTGGTCAACTGTAACGGGATAGTTTATGAGAAGGGGAAGTTTTACCCTTTTTTTTTTTTTTAACAATAATTAATTTGTGAATTGGAACAATTTTTTAAAAGTAAATAAATAAAAATATTCATTGGTTTGCCAAATTATGAAAAAATAAGAAAAAAAAGCCCCTTTTCTCCTTTTCTTTTTTTTTTTTTTTAAACCTATTTTAAATCATTCATTAAGAAATGTCAACTTAAGATTTGTTGTTGTTGTTGTTGTTGTTCTATTATATAAGAAACAAACAGATAAACATCATTTTATGATGGTATTACTGAGTTGCACAAACAACAATATATATTATTCTTCAAAGCAATAGCAATATATGAAGAACCATAGTAAAATTCTGTCCAAAGAAATCACAAAGTTAAATTTATTATTGCAATATACTGCCAATCACTCATTTCATGCAAACCATATATGAGCAACTCATATGACTATGAATATACTCACAATTACTTGAACTTCTCAAAATTGTTCGTTTAAATGGAGTGTGTCCAAAATGTAGTCCTTTATGTAAATAGAACTGCAATTAATGAAATGCAAACAACTGAGTAAAGAATCAAGGGTAATTTTCTATGCTGAAAGGCATCAATAATCCACAACATTGAAATATTATACAAACAATGGCAGAGAAATAGATAAAGGAGTAGAGAGAGAAGCAGCAAATGATGTCCCCTAACTTCCAACTTAAAATAGTCTTAAGGTCAATGCTTCTAATCATAGGGTTGCTGGCAAGAAGGAGAAATATGGCATTATTTCATTTTTTTATTATAGCCCCACCCAACTCCCCTTAAAAAAAAAAAAAGAAAAAATCCATCCCATCTTGATGAAGAAAAGATGGAAGTACAAAAACTTAATCCAATAATAAATTCCCTGGAAAACATAGATTTTTAGTGCAATCATCCTGATTTCATCACAAATAGCAGTCCAAATATCACACACACACAAAAAAAAAAAAAAAAAAAAAAATCTTAATCTCAATTCATTTCCTCCTGTCATCCTCTTTGATATTCATATCTGAAGGAATGGACTAGTTCTAATTATGTAGATTCAGATAGAAGTTATCTAACCTTAACCAACCAAAATTGAGAAGAGAATTAAGAAAAGAAAAAACATTTCCCCATCATTTCCCTCCAATTTCTCAGTAACCGACTAGGATATAACCAATAAAAGAAATTTAAAAAAAAAAAAAGGGAAAATGAAATTACTATAGAAATAAACAAGTGAATTAAGAGAAATACCAGCGACGAGGAAGACGAAGAACAAAAACTCGTTCTTCTATTACCTAAAGAAAATTTAGTACCAAAAGAAAATCAAAAACACAAACAAATTAAACTGAAGAAGAAACACGTAGATATACATAAAGAAAGAAAGAAAGACAGATTACAGAGACGAAGAGGATTATGAATTGGATGAGAAGCAACTTCCATCATTAATCTCTGATAGGTTCAGGACCCCTTCTTGAGTCTGTTCAGTAGATATACAAAGAAAAGAAATAGAGAGGTAGGGTTTTCAGAGCGGCAAATTTCGAGGCGATATTCGTTTCTTTATCCTTTTCCTTGCTTCTCTTCAGAATCAACAAATCCCACCGCCACTTTGTGGCTTTGGATATTAACAGTGATACAAGGCGTTGTCTTCTTCTTCATGTCTGGAGTTTTTCTTACCATAGAAATATTAAGGAAAAGTATAAATTGGTCCTTCAATTATAGTTAAATTTATAAATATAGATCCTATTTTCAAATTTTAATTTTAATATTTTCAATTTTTAAATGAAGGACCTAAAGATTAATAGAAATTATAAATTAGGAACTTTATAGTTAGTTTGACTATAATTTAGAAATTATTTTCTCAGTCAAAAGTTGATAATTAAAATATGTTATTTTGAATAAAATGACCAAAATATTAATCGAATTATAACTGACACAGAGTTGATCTTATAATTAGTTTTTTTGAAAATAGAGATTTATTAATTACCATTTTTTTAATATTATAACGTATATTAAAATACAATTTGGAAAAAATAAAAGGATAAATAATTATCTAGTGTCTAAATATAGTTTGTAAATAACTATAGCTAGAATATATTTTTCATGACGAGAGTTTTATAATACATTTTATTTTATTTTAAAATTTTAAATTGCAATTCATTAAATAGTTTTAAAGTTGAAACATTTATGATGTAGTTTAAATTAGTTGAATTTATTTGCATTTTCAAAAAAGATTAGCTGAATTTGAATTTAACTGTGATTTGAATAATATATAAAAAAATTTGAAATATAGCTTTGAAATAAATATAGTTGGAAAAAACTTATCACAATTAATATTTTATACTAAAAATGCATCTAATATTTATTTTAAATATAATTTAACGAGAAAGGAAAAAAAAATTATATATTCTAGACAAATAGAGCAATAAATTCGAATAAAAGTACACAGTATATTACAATAATAGGAAATCATTAATAATATTATAATTGAGAAAATTTAAAATTAATAAAAATTATATATTAAAACCATGCATAGCATGGATCTCACGCTAGTTTTATAACAGAAAATAAACATTCCATTTGGTTTTTAACCGATTTTGTTCAGAAGGGATTTTCTGTTACAAAATTGAAATATAGGTAATTTTAAGTGACCGATTAAAAATTAGGTAGAATAATAGGATAATCCCTAAATCGAGAGAAGACAAGTGAAAAGTAACCTAAACTTAAATCAAATCATATTTATATAAAATCAAACTTATAAAACCATGTATGTTATGAAAGAAAAAATGATTGCTTATTAGCAATTGTTACTGTAAAAGTTAGAAGAGAAATGATAATTTTCCTGCAAAGAATTCTTTTCAAATGTTTTGATTTTGTTCTTGAAAATCAGTTAGTTGCTTTTCAGTCTGTCTTTTGAAGCCTTAACGCATTTCCATTCCATACACTCTTGTTTCTTCATATTGAGTAAATTAATTGATTTTCACCACCAATACTATTAGATTTAGAGGACATCTCTATTCTCTACATGGTCAAATACAATCGCACATCTATCATGATAAAGAAGTGACAGAACAGAAAAGCAAAAGAACAAATAGAACAATTTGAATAGCTACCGTCTAGATAGGATTTGATTCACCTCTCATTACAGAAAATGTTTCACAGGAATTTAAGAGAACAAGCATACTATTTTTGGCAGACTGTAATTTGTTTATAACAGCACACGATTGAAAGCACCAATGAACTTTTTTAGAGGACAGACACTACTCATTTGAGGAGTGTCTTGACAATAGATTTCACATTCAACTTTTTGAGATCTGTATAAGATTGTCCACAGCCGACGAACATTACTGGTGCGCCAGAGATGTATACCATTGACAGCGCAGCACCAACCTACACCATCAAAAACAAAATATGGAACACATTTAGAGAAAACTGGAGAGAGAGAGAGAGAGAATGGATAAGGAATTGCTTGTCACTAGTGCAATTCGCTCTACCTTATCATCAATTGTATCAAACTTGGTAAGCAGAATGCCATCGATTAATCTTGCATTAGGTGAAGTAGAGAGATCGGCTAGTTTCTGTAAAGAAACAAAGAATATCGCTTGGTAAATTCAGTCTGAGAAAGAAGAACATTAGCTAGTGAAATGCTTGAATTAAGAACTGAACCTGGTTGAACTTTGATAGTTGATCAACGGCATCATTTCCAACCAATGCCTCTCCAACAAACAAGACCAAATCTGGATTGTTGAGGTAAATAAGTTTTGAAAGAGCTCTCATCAATGGTTCATTATCCTGAAATGCATGACAAGTGCATCGTCATCATCATAACAATAATAATAAAAGGAATAAGCAAATAGATGTGTTAAATCCATTTCCCAATACTCAATTTAATCAAATTCCTACTCCCAAACTACTAGGGTTGCTGTGAGGATCCGTTGGCTAAAGAATTTAGATATTTAGGATATATCAATAAAACATCATTGCTACTAAGTTTTGATCCAGTTATGTGATCATGTTTTGCATTTTGAAAGCATTTTGATTGCTTTCAATAAAAGATCAAAAGAGAACTTTCATTATGAACAAGCAAATGTAGAACACCAAAGAAGTTAGAAGCAATCATCAAACTAATTCATATGCTGGACAATACTAGTCAACCCTCATTATCAGTTCACAAGGTACCTGCATTCGACCAGCAGTATCAACAAGAACTACATCAGAACCATTGCGTGTAGCCTCCTGAATAGCTTCCTTTGCTACAATGGCAGGATCTTTCTCATAGCCCTTTTCGAATATTGGGATCTACCAACAAAAGTCAGAAGTTCAATGCTCAGCTTCCATCAACCACACATTATCAAACAGACAATCTGCTGCAATAAAGAGCCCAGAAAAAGTTGCTGCTCATAAGACATGACATGACACCAATTTCGTACCTGAAGTCTGCGTGCATGAGTGCGCAGCTGCTCTACAGCTCCTGACCTAAATGTATCACAAGCAGCCATCATAACACTAATGTCATGCTGCAGAAGCCAGTATGCTACCTGCAATGTACAAAAATAACCCATGTATCAGAAAACAGGATGCTATGATGATTAGATCTTCAAATGCCAGGAAAGCAAGAGTGAGAACAGCATCAACTGAACCTTAGCAAGATTGGTGGACTTTCCAACCCCATTGACACCAACAAAAACAACAACATATGGCTTTCTCTGCTCCTTGGCAGCATGTACATCTCTCAGTATGTCAATAGAGCGCCTAGGAGTTAAAATTCGAACAAGAGCGTCTTCCATTGCACCCTGTAGCCATATGGCATGATGATGAATTTATTGCTACGTCAAATTGGGAGGAAGCAAAAATAAGAAACCAGATGTTCCAGATTCAACTAACCTGCACGGTTGAGGATATTCTTGTGAAAGATGCCAGCTTTTTACCTTCAAGACTTGCTGAAACTGATTCGCAAAGCTTCTCAGCTATCTCCTCAGCCTGAAATTTCCCCAGGGACAGAACTTCATAAGCATGCAATGTGAAACTGATAAATAGTGGTCAACTAAGGAAAAATTCATGCAAAAAAAAAAAAAATCTGCTGGATAAGGCAACATGACAATTTCTTTTTCTTTTCTTTCAGATAACAAAAGGCTTTATTGAGAAAGGAAGAAAAGCGTACACAAGGAAAAAGATAACAAACAAGAACATACCACATTCTTGGTCATCAACCTATCCTTGAGTGCTTTCAAAGCTGGTTCCAGATCTGACTTCTCCAAGTTTGCCTTTCCTGCAATACTGAGCCAAGGAAAGCGCATGAAATCTGATGCATATATCAAAGGACTACATTCTAAAATTTAGTTAGTTTCTGCTTGGTCATCATAATTCATTTTCTAATAGTGAAATAAATTAGAAAATGAATTCTGATGCTAAATATAGTTTGTTAAAGATACATTTAAGCCCTTGAAAATGCTTTATATATATACCATTCCGAAATTCACCTAATATACACATAATCCAAGAACGAACAATAATTTTAATATTAAACAGAAATTACCTCTGAAACATAGATGAAAACCATCCCTTCTTCTTAGTGTCACGCTTGCTATCTTTCTCCTCTTCCTCATCTTCCACCTCACTGTCACTACTAATAATTTCTTCTTTATCCATCATGCTTTCACCATGATCAGTCGCCACAACCTCTGCATGCCCATTCCCATTCTCCTCCACAGGATCTGTAAAGTCCAATTTGGACTCTTTAGGCGAATCATCCCAAACTCTCTTCTGTTTTGTTATCTTTTTCTTTGGGTCCACATTGGCACCCTTACTAACAACAGTATCAGTTTTCTTTCCACCTTTATTTCTAAGCTTCTTAAGCTTGCTTACATCAAAAGCTCCAATATTGGAACTAGCATTTTCTTTACCGTTAGCAACATCTGACCTAGACTCATGAATATCAACATGATTACCGTTGGAGTGTCCATTCTCCAATTTGTAACCCTTTCCCTTATCACCATCTCCACCATCATTCGCTCCACCTTTTTTCTTATTTCCTCCTTCAAACCCACTTTTTTTAACTTGCACTTGCTTCTTACCATCATTCACAGGCTTAATTACCTGCTTCGATTTTTTCAACTCATCAGCTCGAGCTTCTGCCTCTTTCCTAAGTTGCCTAAAAGTTTCATCAAAATCATTATAATCCACACGCTTTGGATCATAAATCTCCGAAAACTCACGCTTAACCATTGCAAGCAGCTCATCAACATAAAGTAAATGAAGAATCCGCTGATAAACAGCAACAAACACAAGACCAAGGTCGTTATGGAAAGTCCATTTGAGGGTGTATGCAGCACCAGGAGCATCATAATTATAAAATGCTGCACCTGATCTTTCTTCCAAAAGACATGATCGGATCAGTGTGTCAATTGGTGATCCTTTCAGAGCATTTCCAAGCTCTTTACATGTCCAGAGGATTAATCCTCCTCTTGTGAAGATTAGCAACTGCTCTAACATCCTTAATTTTTTTTAAAAAAAAAACCTGCAATCAAATTCTAAAAATCAGATTAAAAAAAACCACGAGTCGATCCATAACAATAAATAAATAAAATCCTATAATTAAAACCTCACAACGCCTCAAAATTATATTCTTCCTATAAATTCATCAAATTAACTATTTTTTAATCAGAGTAAAACAGATCGATCTCAGATTAGCCATATCAAATTGTTTTCCGTTACCTAAACTTTACCGGTAAACAAACAGAAGGTCAGAATTTAAAATCATACAAGAGATTACGGATCCAACAATCGTATTCCAATCAAGATCAACAAAAGCCGTTACAAACAGAATAAACAAAAAATAAAAAAAAAAATTCGACATGCAGATCACAAATTTGAATCGAGAGGATAATAAAGACATACCTTTTTCTTTTCTTTTTCTCTTTTATTTCTGAGAAAAATGAGAAACCTAAAATACAAAAAAAAGGAGAAGAGAAGGATAAAAAATGGAAAATCTGAGACAAAAAGGGAAAACAAAATGAGAATTTGTGAATGTTCCACTATATATATTGGGCTTTTTTCTTATAATGTCTATATTTTGACTAGGTTCGATGGCCGGCGAAGGACATTGTGCAAGCCGCTGACCCGAAATTGGGGCCCACCAATTTGTGCGCGGTTAAAAAAAATTTGACACCCGCGGTTAAAATAAAACGACCGACCATTACAAGCAACAAACTGAAGCAAACGACATCGCATTACATTTGGCAGACTATGGCCCTGCTTATGCTAGTACCTAGAGGTTGAAAATTTTTTTACAACACAGCGTACACTTACCACTGGGCTATATTTTAATGTATCAAAACTCGATAATTTAGTTGATAAGGATGTAAACCTCCAAGATTCAATGTGATTGTGGACTACTTAGTGAATTATATTAATATTATTTATGAACCTTTGAAGTACTTCAAGTGGTATTGAAAACAAAAAAATAAAAGATATGTAGAGACCAAAAATATTTATTTTGATTAAAAAATGGCAAGAGAAATCTTGCACATCAAGATAAAATCGGTTTAATGTATGGAATTACCTCTGAATTTTAGGATTTTATCTCTATTTCATCTTGAAATTTTGAAAAGATCGATCTATCGTATATTTGAAGTTGTAATTTTTATTATAAATAAGCACTTTTACTTTAGGAGCATTGACGGGTCTCTAAGAATCGTTACTAAGAATTACAATCTCAAACCAAGGTGCAAGGTTAATTAGAAAAATAGAAAATTTGTAGGTGTTTATGCGATAAATTATGCAAATATTACTTAATTAATATTACTTTATGTGATAAATTATGCAAATATTACTTTATGCGATAAAGTTCGGGAGTAATTTTATGTGATAAATTAGAGAAATATTAAATTTGTAGGGTTTTTTTTTGAATGGAAAATTTGTATTTTATATGGAAAATTGATCACAAAAAATTAACCCATCTAGTTCCTGAATTATTACTTAATTAATAAACAAAAATTGATCACAAAAAGCTTGATTGATGGGTACCAAAAAAAAAAAGTTCTATAAATCAGAATAATTACAAATCTCAAACACCAGCATCACCAAGCCAAAATAGCAATGGGATTTGAGCAATAGCAAGTAAAAGCAAGAGATAGTGTCGTTTGCTTGAATGCTTCTCACAATTTCTCATCTCACAAATTAAAATCCTCTTCACAATCTTCACAAAGAACATTCCCATACAGAAGCTTTCCCACAATGTTACTATGTAGAAACAATATCTACATGTGATTCTTGATAATACGGCCACCGACACGGCGGCGAATGTGTATCCGCCGTAAGCAACCACATCAAGTAAAGGCACATCTCCATCTCCTAATGAGCGCAAAGTAGCTTCAAGAAGGAGGAGTTGAAATAGCCAACATAGCAATCCGTTTGCTAATTGCACACTTAAAGCTTCAGGGCTAAACCTATACCATATATATAATAATTTGAATTATAAAAAGATTAATTGTTTATCAATTACCAATAAATTAAAATATAACCCAATATATAAAAAATTATGATATTTTAATATTTTTTCGGTCTGTTCGGCAAAATTAGCCATTTTTATAGTAACGTTTAACTGTTAGTTGTTTGAATAATTTTTCATAAACATAAATTAACTTTTCACAAAAATGCTACTTTAAACCCAATGTTATCAAACACTATAAAAAGAAGGCGTTTAACATTTTGACCAGTTAAAACGCTAAAAACTAGCTAAAAAGTTATTGTCGAACACAGCCAAAATATTGAAAATCTTTAAGGGAATGATCATTTTAAAAAAAAAACAATAATATTGAGAATAAAGAATTTAACTTACTTTCCATTGATGCCCAAAGAGAAGCCAGCTAGAACAAGGTAGGTACCAAATGCCATCAATGGAATGTACAAATCAGGAGCATTTATATCATAAATTGGAGGTTTATAAAAAAGTTCACCGCCAACCTTCTCGGTGGTTCTCATCCAATATCCCTACAAATTGATGAAAACTCTTGTGATTGATAGGACTGAAATCCAAAACCCCTTATTTCTCATATCAGTGAAAAGACTAATCAAACCACATTTAATTGGTAAAAAAAACAATTAAATAAAAAATAACTATTAGCATATTATATGCTTACCCTGTGTAGAAATGGAAATAGAATTATTTTCAACTTGTTCTTCACATACTGATCATTCACTTCAAAATAATACTGAGAATTACACAAATATTTTGTAATCTGTAAAAGGTTTTAGAATCCAACAATTACTACAATGAACAAAAAATTAGAAAAAGAAAGTTGTAAATTGTAAAAATACTTCACTGACATTGCTTTGCACATAAGCTGAGCTTGATCCTAATAGCTTCTCTCCATAAGAACCCAGTTCATTTTTTATGAGATCTGACCCAGCTTTTGATGCTACCATCAACACTTCTTCTACTTGGCTTCCCATTTTCTTATATATTTCTGCAAATAATATATACTATAATAAAATTATAATCTGACAAATTTTTAAATTTTGACAAAAAAATCCAGAGTAAAATGATTATTATTAAAAATTAAATGCTTATTTTTGCAGTGCAAAATGTTAAGAGTCATATCTCATTTTAAAAAAATTATTTTTTGTAATTACCCAAATATTAATAATGAGAAAAGAATGTCCACATGTATTATTTTCTAAAAGAAAAAATAATACATACCTTAAAAATATTATTTGTAAAAGATTCATGAACCTGTTTGTTTTGCCTTTCAAAAAGAAGAAGAATAAACTCTCAATCCTCCAAGCACAGCAGGATGTAAATGTTGCCAACTTGCCATGCAATCACTCCCAAATCTTATTTAGTATTTAGAAAAAAGGAGCATTTTTTATTTTTTATTTTTATAAAAAGAATGATGACCTGGCAATTTAATTTCCAAAGCCCAATAAGTTAAAATGATTATTTATTTATTTATTTATTATGTGGCTTTACCTGATTGGAGCTTGATAAACTTAGTTGTAGAAATATTGCTCTCTGTGGATAATAGTAAGGTCAGTAATATCTGTCACCACAAATCCCTGAAGGGTCCTCACTCCCATATTCCCATTTCCCAATATCAAAGATAACAATTTTTTTTCCCAATACACACGTATTTTCTCCTTTCAGAAAAATAGATGTAATTTAATTTTCAGAAAAATATAATTAATATAATTAAATTATAAAATTCTTGATTAGTTCTTTTTTTTAATTTACCTTTAAAATTTTTTTCAACTCATATTTTAATTAGTTTTTTATTTTAATATTTGTGCAATAGTAATAGTTAATATATTTATTTATGAATATGGATATTAAATACAATATTATGGGAACCGAAATAATTATTTCTTTTAAAAAAAGAAATAGAATTATAATTTATAACATTTTTTTTTGGAAACATAATTTATAACATAAGTTAAAAATAAAGGTGAGATTATTTTTATAGGAGGGGAAGAGTATATTTTCTTTCCGCAATTCCAAGAAAATTTATCCAGCTTTTGGTGAGGCCAACTTTTGTAGGCCAGATGGGCCTTGGCTGAATCAGCGGGCCTGCATTACCAAGATTAGCCCAAAATAATTCTCCCTTAGCTCTACAACTTGCAACCGAACAAAAAAAAAAAAAAGCATTAATTACTATTATCTAATTAGCCGAATGATAAAGTTTGTCTGATAATAAAGAGATAATTTGTCAACCGTAAGTGGTCTTTTTTTTCCATTTATAATTTATAATTTATAATATTACATGATAAATTCACCTGAATATACAGTATACAGTAACAGTCTAATAGTCTGTTATTAACTATAAGTAGTCTTTAAAAAATTAAACAAGAATTTAGGAAATTTTATTAAAATGTTAGTTAGAAAATAAACTGAAATTGAACTAAAATTTAATGATAATAGCATTATAGAAAAATGCATTTCCTAAATTATCAAAATGGAAAATTTAAAAAAAAAAAATCAGAAACGTGAGGTTCTATTTCTTTCCAATTAAGGAATGGGACAATATCTTTGGACGTGTTTGGGAAAGAGTTATAATTTACGATAAGAAGAAAGATATTTTTCTTTCTTTCCCTAAGAATGAAGAAAAAAACAAAATTTAGGTCTAAGCAAGCATTAGCATAGATCAGTATCAACATCAGAATGGCTCTCAAAGAGAAGTCAAATACATGGACCAAAACGACATATCAAATCCGGGATTTCCTCCTTAAAATACAAAGATGTATATCACTTTCTACGGTTGACCACAAATTGTAGACTCGTCTATGGAGTTATAGTTAAATAATTAATCTATTATTTGACTATTCCATGCACATCAATAACATTGTTTCATTTATATAACACAAACCATGTTTCTCTCGTTATCGAGATAACTCGAATTGGAGATCTATTACTACTCATATAGTCATATCGGTGAAAAGACCAACTAAACCACACCTGATTTACTACATAATGTTTAATAACATATAATATTTATATTATTATAAATTGAAGGAGTAGAAACGCTACATCTAAAATGGTTAGCTAAAACTGATTCAAAACGCTGATAGCTATTAATTACAACAATTAATAACTATTAAAACATTTAGTATTATCCAATAAAGCGTTTCAGTTGGGCATTCATTATTTTGAAGTTCTACCAAATGGCTTATCTAATTTTCTTCTTCGTGATATATTCGGCATTAGCTGTCCCATGCATTAATCTCTAAATAATTTTCTGGTTTATCTCTTTTTCAAAAAAAAAAAAAAAAAAAAAAAAGCCCATATCATGCGATTCAAATCCTGAGACTTCTGAATACTTTTTTTTTTATCTTTTAATTGTTTACCGCCCTTAATTGATTTAATTATTTAAAAATTTATCTCATAATTTATAATTCTGACTTCGTTCTTATTCATTTTTGATCAATTTAGTACGAAAATCTTGAAAAAAAAAAAAAAAAAAAAAAAAAAAAACAGGAAATTTCTGTCCCATTGCCATCCCTACTCCAAGCTCTTGTGATAATTGCAAATGATGAACAGTGAGAAGATTATTTTCACATTTTTCAGATAGAAAGTTGGAAAAGCTAAATGAATTCCAGCAAGCAAGTAATGAAGTTAAATTGCACGCTCGCACGAACGTGATGTTAATAAAAACAAGTGAGGAAGCACATCTCGGAAATCATGGCCAGATCTCATCTCAAACAAAAGCAAATTAAATAAAAAAAAAAGGAAAAAAGGGAAATTATTTAGGAAACAAGCAATCTAATTAATTATACTTAACTTTAATTAATTTGGTCCAACTGTTGACCTAAATTATTTTGAGCCATTATTAAATTGGGTACATTTGAGATTCCACCATGATTCATGACATTTATGTAATGGAGCCTAATGATTGTATAGAATTCATGGAATTTCTTTTCTTTTCTCTAAGAGTTCTTGTTTTGATATTTTCAATTATCGTTAGGTGCTTTTTTCAAAAAAAAAAAAAAAAAAAAAAAATTACGGATAGCTGCGATGAAATTTGATTATGGATTTATCAATTATTTAGCTGAGAAAAGACGGATTTATCAATTATTTAGCTGAGAAAAGACAGATTCATTAATTCGATTATTGATCTAATTTCATCATTTTAGAAGAGAGAGAATTTTTTTTTCCGGATATATAATTTAAATGCATGTGTTTTATTTTTTAACTAAAACAGATTCATTAATTCGATTATTGACCTAATTTCATTATTTTAGAAGAGAGAGAATTTTTTTTTCCGAATATATAATTTAAATGCATGTGTTTTATTTTTTAACTAAACAATAGAATGTGAATACATTTTATAAATTTAACCATCCATGGATTTCACATTTCATTGGTCCAACCACTTAAAAAATTTTAAAATAATAAAAAAAAGAAATAAGTTTTTTACTTCTAATTTAAAATTTAAACTCACGTTTCAAAAAATTTATTATTTTTAATTTACGGGTAAGCCTATAAATCAGATCTAAGAGAGTATTTTTTTTTTTTTTTTTTACATGGATGAATGATGATATTGATATCATTTCTAATATATATAGATGTTTAAATTTAGTGGTCTCCAACCCATAAACTCCAAAACAAAATATTTTTTTCATGTACATAAAATATATTAAAATATGAAATTCCAAATTAATTATTCGGTGGAATTCATTTATGCTAAAAATAGCCGTTAGTGACAAATTTGAGTATTTTATTTCAAATCAAGATTAGTTAATCAATCATATCTAACTATAATAACGACACAAAATCACACACCAAACGGCATGTGTCTTCCCAAAATTTCACAACATCAGTTTCTTAAATAATATAATATGCTCATGCAATAATACAAATTTGGTTTGGTGAACAAGTTTAACAACTCCCTTTGACATTAATCAATGATCATTTAGAACTTTGACCAACCTCTCATCAACTAATCACCAAAGTAAGTTCCAAAGCTAGTTAATTAGTCACTAATCATGTTTCTACTAATTAACTACTCATCCCACAGTGCAAGCCCCTTCAAGCAAATTATTTGCCAAGTTTGACTTATCATCGTATGATTTAACCTACAGTTAGGATCTGTTCGGTAATATTAGTTGTTTTCGTAATTATTAGCTGCTTTAGTAGCGTTTAACTGTTAGTTGTTTAAGTAGTTTTTTATAAAATGCTAAAGCTAAACATTACATAAGTTAATTTTTTTATAAAATGCAACCTTAACATCTAAAAAGCTAATTCAAATGCTATGTTATCGAAGACTATAAAAATTATTTAAAAAGCTATTGCTAAACACAAGATTAATCTTTTTAATTATAAGCAAAATTTTCCATATCATGTCACATACCACATAATGAAAGTTGATACAAATTCAAAGACGCTGTAAATTGTCCAGGGGAATGAATTTTAATATTGCGGGCTCTATAAAAGGGACCGTTCTTTTCATGGCTCAACAAATTAGTGAAAATTATAATAATCGAGAAGACTTGAACTCGAGACATCTTATTCCTTTCACTCCAAGTAGAAACATAAAAAATTTAAGACTTGCACTCTTTGGTCTGAGTGAAGGGAGTCTCACCATCAAAAAGAAGAAATAGGTGATAAAGACTAATGTTAACTACACTTTTTTTTTTTTTTTTTTTTTTTCTATTTAACTTCTAAGGAGGTAAAAGAACCCAAATCTAAACAACTTATCTAGGCCAAAAAATACCAACTCTGTCACCCGCCAAGTACACCTATTTTCTTATGCTGTATTCATGGAACCAATAGAAAGGCGATTAGAGGTCACAAGAGTCACTGAGTCACACACCCCACATCCATAACTCCCTTATCATAATAATCCTTAATTCTTATGTGCCTTTCTCGTATATATGTACAGTTAGGACCACAAAGACATGACACTACCACTGCATGCATACTACTTAATTGCATAAGCTTTTATATTTCTATTATAAAATTTAGATATGAACCAAAAAAAAAAAAAAAAAAAAAAAGAAAACTACTAAAACAATTAAATTATAACATCTAGTAATTTAATTTCAGGATTCATTCAATTACTAATTAATGACTAGCTGCTAGAACATAACGAGTAATGTTTCATTTCAGACTCACCAGGATTAATGAAATTATTATTTGAATCCATTTCGAATTTTTATGTATCTGACTATTTAAACTTGTTTTTATTATGATAGGATTGAATCCTAATTGCATACCTTCTTTCTATATACTTATTATTTATTTTCTATTTGATGCCAAACCTATTAATTGTAAAGGGTTATTCATATCTCATAATAAAATTTGACTAAATTATTTAGAATCAAAATGAAACTAACAAAAGTGATTCTCATTCTGATTTTTCTCAACACATAAGCAAATTTGAATTGAAATCCCCTTAATTATTCTCTAAATTCTAATTAAAAAAATTATTCAAAAGCAATTATTTAATTAATTATTATTAAACCAAATCTCTAATTATGACTCAATTATACATGCACAGTGCTTCATAACAACTAACCTCCAGTTAATAGTAACAGAGTAACAGCTAGCTAGCTAGGTCATACGAAGAGAAAGACTTAAGAGAGAGGTGCATTTATGGTGGCTATTCTTGGTGCATGGTTCCCAACTAAGTTCTGATGATCTAGGTCCCTCTACCCTCTCCTCTTCATCTCTCTCTCCCAAGAATCTCAGGAGAGAGAGAAAACAAAAGAAAAAATAGCCAGTGGTCCACTAATAGTTGCCCAATACCAGTACCTGCACAACCTAGCTATAGTTAGTGTATAAATGCAGCAACTACATTAAACTCCAAACATATCTCCTCCCCTATATATAAACCTATAATTTGAGCCGTTAAAACCAAATTTCTTTCTCCATAGTATAGTTCTGTCCTCTTCTTGTTCTGGGTGCAATGGCAATTCAAGGAAAAACCCGTAATTCTTTCTTGTTATTTGTTGTTTTCTGGTTTTCTGCAATCAACGCCATTGTTGCTTTCAGAAAACTGCAAGAACAAGAGGAAGATCGAATTACAGCTCTTCCAGGTCAACCAGCAGTCACTTTTTCGCAATTTTCTGGTTATGTCACCGTCAATGAGAAACATGGGCGTGCTTTATTTTACTGGTTGACAGAAGCTGCTACTTCATTTCCTGACAAAAAACCTCTTGTTCTTTGGCTTAATGGAGGTCAGTCTTAATTTAGCTATTCTCCTATTTCTTTCCATTTCTTTCATACAATACAGAAAACAGTGTTTTTCTTTTCTTTTCTTTTCTTTTTCAATTTGCAACGTGAAGTATTAATCTCTTTAGTTTAAGCATAAAACTTCAAAATTTTTTTTTATTTAAAGCCAGAAATTAACTAATTAACCAAATTTTACTTTTAAAAAAAAATAATTTGCCAACTTTCCATTAAATTTTCATTTTCAATGCAGTTAGGAGTTAGGACAAGTTGGGACGGGGTAATAAAGTTTAAATTCTTATTATTATTTTTTGTTTTTTGAAAGGAAATTCTTACTGTCTTTCTTAGATGTACTAAAAAAACTATAAATATGTTTAGTAGAACATTCTAGTGGTCAAATGCATGTTGTTCTTTATAATGTCCATTTGATGTCGGGATTGAAAATAATTTATTAAAACAATATTGTTGATAAAAAATTAGAGAATGTTATTCAATTATTTTAAGATTTTTACTTTGAAATGTGTAAAGTAATCTTAAAATTGAACATTTAATGTTTTCTATTAATACTTTTAATATAATAATTTTACTCTGTGAGTGAAAGTAATTCCTCAATAATAATATTCCAATTAATTAGTGGTATGATGAATTAAAAATAACACCCGAAAAGTCTATTTAATGAGAGAATAAAAAACGTTCATATTTCACAGTTTTAGAAAATTAATATTAACTCTGTTCCGTAATATTTATTACATTTGAAATATCACGTCCTTAAGAAAATTATTAAATTTATCTAAGTTATAATAAATTATTGAGTAAATTGACCATATTATCCTTAGTTTAATACTAATTCTCTAAGAAACTATTAAATTGAAGTAATAATTATTGGTCATATATAAAGGGTAAACATGAAAAAATGAATTTGTTACTCCTTGAAACCACAAATGTGATAAGTATTTTGGAATAAACTATTTTTTCAAATATGACAAGTATTATAAAACGGAAATAGTAGCTCCTAATTTTGAAAGAAAAAAGAAATATCAAACATACTTTACGGTGTTCGGCAATAATTTTTAGCGTTTACTTTATTTTTTTAGAGAGTTTGAATTAATTTGTAGAGATTTAGATAATTTATAAAATGTTATTCAAACAGTTAAACGCTGTTAATATAGGAACTATAGTTAAATTTGGCGAACAAACCCGATATCAAAGTTTAGATGTTAACAACTCCATTTTAAGAAATTTTTAGTAAATCAAAATATTGTGAGTATATATATATATATATATATATATATATATATATATCATTAATTAATTAATGAGATGGAAATTGAATTGATGATTTCTTCTAGTGCAATCCTTTTGTCTTCACCTCTTGCAAGTGCCCCACTCTGAATCCATCTATAGTACACACAAAATGGGTTTAGGGATTGGTGCCATCAAATCCGGGACACCCATTATGCCATGTACACATAAGTAAAAACTTCAGATGCTAAAATGCACCAAAGTCGTCAGCATCCACTAGAAAGGAAGTAAAAACAACAACTGGGTGTCAATGAAAAAACAAGATGGGTCCTCGTGATCTTTGTGTGTCTGTATTCTTTTAGGGTTTTATTCCTTCCATAACAGACGTTAATTCCTTCTTCAGAACACCTTCATTACCTTGAAGAACATAATAACACTGTAAATATTACTCACTTTCTGTCCACTTTTGAGCATCTTCTGTAGCCTAAGAAAACACCAAAATGCTGCCATAAAGTGAATCATCTTTTTCTCTCTAAAAGATCCCTCAGTTTAACCTATATATGTTGCGGGAATATTCTTCCAAAAATTCATTTAATTTCTCTATTTAGGGCGCAAAATTAACTCTTTTGATGATATTAGTTGATTTAGTAGTGTTTAACTCTCAGCTATTTATATTTATGTAGTTTTTACATAAAACGCTTTTAGAAAAAGCTATTGACGGTACGTTACCAAATATTATAAAAAATAACATTTAGCTCTTTAACTAGTGACGCGGAATCGATCTATGTTAGCCTCAATCAATGTAATCAAAACTGCATTATATTTTTTTCTTAAACTAAACTGAAATCACAGTACATATGGAAACAAATTGGTTTGATTTGATTAGTTAGGTTTATTTTTTTGAGTAAATTTGACTTTGTTTTTCTCAAAAAACTCAACAGAAAAGCAAATTACATAAGATTTGAATAAAATCAATCAACCCGGATGATCAAACCGAAAAGTTCAACTAAATCAATTTGACTCAGTTCAGTTTTAGTGATTATTTATAATTTTTATAATTAAAAATATGATATTGCAAAGTAACTTTTAGTGGGTTTTAATTGAATATAAAAATTATTTCAAACTATTAACGCTAATTAACACACTATTACAGTGAGATTATTGCTTCTTTCGGTTAACTTGGGATAGTAAAAAAAGAGTTAAAAGACACAGACATATATGTAACTCTCTCTCTCTCTCTCTCTACTCTGTTCTTTATCTCTGAAGCATGCGCATTCAGAAGAAAATGGACATAATGATGATCCTTTTCTTTTTTCTTGACCCAGAATTTAATGAAGGAACGTAATTTTTTTTTAATCTTGAGATTAAAAATTAATAATACTAATTTTACAATTGAACCAACGTCTAAGCCAGACGAAACTATATTGCGGAAATAAAATACTTCAGAAAATAACTAATATATATATATATATATATATTTATTTATTTTGTATTGCAAAAATTATTTCATAGACATCATTGATGTGTTTGTGAAAAGGAAGGAATGTGTAAGTTCATATTATCAATTTGTATGGTCAGATTCGTACACTGGGTTCGAATAGTTGTTGTTCACTTTTTTTATTGTCATTTAATGTAGCAACCAATCAATTTATGATAATTCCTACAAAATAAAATTCAAAACAAAAATCATTCTTGCTTAAGTTTATTTATAATTACAAAAATCATTCTTGCTTAAGTTTATTTATAATTATTACTTATTTCAATAACAAAAAGAACATTTTTTAATTTATCAATCAAGAATAATGTGATTTACTGTATATTTTTATTGGGGTTCTTGAGTTTAATTTTTAATAAAATAAATAAGATTTATATTATTTGAATTTTTAAAAATAATATAATAAAATTATACATTTTGCACAACCCTGGACATAGCACTAGTGTTGATTAGTAGTCAGTGACTTTTTGACTAGCTTCATACAGAAATCTGCACCACTACGCATGTCAATGTCCCCACTTCAGTTCAGCTTCTGACTTAGGATGTGGAAGGGAAGAAGCATTATATAGTGGAACAGTAACTGGAACTGCTCACCTTTTTTTTTTTAGCTCTGTTTATTAATTGTTAAAAGTTATAACTTATGTTAATGAAGAAACGTGGAAATGCAGAAATGATTATAATCTTATACGAAAAAATGGTATTTTATATAGAAAGATGGACGCATGGAAATGTCCAGAGCTAGAAGTTTCCGTGCATTGTTGGTTATACTAATGCTTGAATTTCGATAATTAAAAAGTAGATAAAATAGAGAGAAACCATTGATGGGTTCTGAGACAAGTTTAAATGAATGAAAATGCAGGACCAGGTTGTTCATCAGTTGCATATGGAGCATCAGAGGAGGTTGGACCATTTCGGATTGACAGAACTGGTTCATCTCTTTATCTGAATAAGTATTCATGGAATACAGGTAATTAACAATAAATAACAGTTCTTAATAACCGAATTTTAAATGAAAATTTTATTAAATCAAATTTATATGCTTACAGAAGCAAATATTCTTTTCCTGGAGTCACCTGCTGGTGTGGGATTTTCATACACAAATAAAAGTTCTGATCTTAAAGATTCTGGTGATGAAAGAACAGGTACCAAAACTAGAGATTCTCAGTGCTAATGCCAAAACTACGTAGTTTAATAATGCAATTTACTACTTTTTATGGTGCAGCCGAAGATGCTTTGATCTTTCTCATCAGATGGTTTTCAAGATTTCCACAGTACAAGTACAGAGATTTCTACATAGCTGGAGAAAGTTATGCTGGTTAATAACCCAATACTATAACAATTAAAGAATCTAATTAACTACATTTTTTTCTCTAATTTCAATTATCTTTGTACATAGGGCATTATGTTCCTCAACTGGCAAAGAAAATCCATGATTATAATAAAGCACATTCCCATCCAATCATCAATCTCAAAGGATTCATTGTGAGTACAACATCAATCACATGATTTTTTTTTTTTTTTTTTTTTTTTGGGGTTTTCAACCAGTTTCATATACCCTTTATATGGTATGAGACTAATATCGGGATTCTTGGCAGCCCCTCACTATATGGCAGCCCCTCACTATAAGTAATATTCATACAAATATGTAAATGCAGGTAGGAAATGCAGTAACAGATAGTTACTATGATAGCATTGGAACTGTTACATTCTGGTGGAGTCATTCAATGATATCAGATAGAACGTATCGATCAATTCTTGATAACTGCAATTTCAAAGACGAAAATAGATCATCCGAAAAATGTGATGAAGCAGTAAATTATGCAATGAATCATGAATTTGGAGATATTGATCAATACAGTATTTATACACCATCTTGCATACAACTGCAAAATAATAAGAGCAATTTAAGGCCTTTAAGGCTTTTCAAAAATACGCTTCTACGTGGAAGAATTTCTGGTTATGATCCTTGTACTGAGAATTATGCAGAGAAATATTATAACAGACCTGATGTTCAAAAAGCAATGCATGCCAATGTTACAGGAATTCCTTATAAATGGACTGCTTGCAGGTAGATTTTTTTTTTATTCGGTTTTAACTAATAGAATTTAAAGATTTCTATAATAATTATGTGATCTTGTGTTGTGATTGGCAGTGATGTGCTTATTAAGAACTGGAGGGATTCTGAATCTTCTGTATTACCTATATACAAGGAGCTAATTGCGGCTGGTCTAAGAATTTGGGTTTTCAGGTAAATTCTTGACATTTTTAGAAAAAAAAAAGTTTCATACTAACAGAGTATGATGATATTGCTGCTTCTTTGTTGCAGTGGCGATACAGACTCTGTGGTTCCAGTGACCGCCACGAGGTTTTCCCTCAGCCACCTCAATCTCACCGTTAAAACGCGGTGGTACCCTTGGTACTCCGGCAACCAGGTAAATACTCAACATAATGTTCTTGAGATTCATCCTGTTTATATGCTCTTTGGGACTAGTTTAAAAAGAGAACTTTTGAATTTGTGTTAAATAGGTAGGAGGATGGACAGAAGCATACAATGGGCTCACATTTGCAACAGTAAGAGGAGCTGGCCATGAAGTTCCATTATTTCAACCACGAAGAGCTTTCATTCTTTTCAGGTCATTCGTAGCTGGAAAAGAATTACCAAAATCTTAACATTGGCATATTACTCCAAGATTTTTTTTTTTGGCTGCTTCAAGAAGGTTCTTGGAGTAATCCTCATGTAGAACCTTCCTCCCATAAAAATGATGGGTGAAGCAACTAGCTAGGTTAGTTCATGACTCATTCAAAGTGTAATCCATGTTTCTAAAGACAATTTGTTCTTGTTTCAATTCATACAAATAGAGATTTCTATTTTTTGACATGGGTATAAAGCAAAATGTTCTTTTACTATCTTTACTCTGTTTAACATAGCTAGAGAACACCTTTCCATGGGATGCTTCATATGTTATTCCACAGAATGATTTCTTCTTCAACCCAACCAAATTTTGGTTGCACCCAAAAAAGAAAAAAATTCAGAGTACTGCAAAAATCTCAGACCCACCAAATGAGTAAATTCAGGCTTCACTTTTAGATTGGAGAGAGGATTCCAGAAAGCGTTAAAGTTTACATCTTTAGTACGAGGGCACCAAAATTTACGAGGAATATTCATTGTCAACCAGAAATGAGTTACCCAATTGTGGCTCATCATCACACCTTTAGCGTTTGAAAGGAGCAGTTAGTAGCCACAGTATTCTTGTTGCAACGATAACGAAGATCACAAAGTCCCCAAATATTTTTCACTCATTAAATTAAAATAATCATTAACATAAACAAGGCTGTAAATTTCAAGTTGCACTATAAATGAGAGAACTCCTAACCAGCTCAATTACAAAATTTGAGCTCATTTCAGAGACCAGTATGAGATGAATCCACCTTTACCTTCCTTCACTTTAATCCTTCGCTCATGCCAGGAGGCATTCCTAAACTTTGGGCGAGATTGCTCATCCTTTCTTTCATGGCCTTAAAAATAATAAGTGCAGGTGTTTTATTACAGTTACAAAATGAAGAAAGAGAGTTTTGATTTAGTGAAAAATAGGAGATTACCTGGACACTTTTTTGGTGTGCGTCCTTGTATGCTTCATTAACTAAAAGTGAGAGCTTCTGCACAAATGAAGACAATTTCTCTTGGTTTGTGTGCATGTGAAATTTGAAGAAAATATACAGCATTTATTTCTCAACAGAATTTGCATGAAAATTGAATAACCACATTTAAATCAACATGCAAAATGATATAATCCTTATGACAATATCTTGTGCATACTGTACAAAAAAGAAATGCATAAAAAATCAATAGAATTAGTGTGTACTCACTTCTGGACCTAATTCCATTGCAGCCTCAGTGATCTCTGTTCGTATAGGCTGTTGGTTTCCAGATAGTGTTACCTGAAAAATCACATCAAAGTTCAAACTGTGCTTGAAACCAATATGTAGAGATTCAGTTAATGTTTGGAATAGAACCATATAGCATTACTTCTTCCTTCTGAAAATGATCTAGATATTTTTTCATACATCAACATATAGTGCCTCTAAAACCAGGATCTCCCATTAGAAAACCAAAACATCCATCTTCATGAAATCCATAATGACTGACCGAAAAGGAACCATAATGCCCCCAGTCCCTTTATCAAATCATAAATGAAAATGATAAGGGCAGAATACCAGGTTTTGCAGTCCAGTTCAGATTATGGCTAACTCAAATCTAAATTTAAGATATTTTGACAAGATACTAGCCAAATTCAGTCTGCCAATGTACATACTGTCAGTAAACAAAAATCACAAATTTGTATTCAAATACCAGACAGCAAGCATGATACAAGAATACTTGGAGATGCAATGCTGCATGCACACAAAAAACACTCACACCCATGAATGTATGTGCCTATATACGATGCACATGTATGCTCTCCCACAAGCACAAACTCACACCGAAACACAGAGAGCATAACATACCTTAATTAGCTCACCTTCACAGTAACCATCAAACTCTGCCCTGCAAGACGGAAAGAAAGATAAACAAAAGTGAGAAATCAACAGAAGCCACAAAACAAAAAAAATTTCAGTGACTGTAATTATTTATGAGCCATACGCAGCAAGTTCTTTTTGAACCCTAACTGCCTCAACTTGGACAACCATCTGCGCCTTCTTCACAGTTTCATATAAATTCTGCATGTTTCCAAGAATTCCTGCCTAAAATCAATCAGTGGGGACAATGTCAGTCTCCAATAGTGAGATAAGATCAGTACCTCTCTCTTTTCATGTAAAAGAGTCCAGAATAAAAAAGAGTGAGTACCATAACTACAGAAATATGAATGAGAATTCTAAATTAAACAAATAACTGCAGATTCTGAATCAGTTAAACATGCAAGGATGATGCTTCTGCAGTAGTCAAAAGAACATGCCAGGTCAAGGCAACAGAAGTAGCGCTCAAACACATATAGTGAGAGCAACTTACAAAAACGTTCTTCAAGCTCATTAATTTCAATATATATGACTGGTTTAAAGTGGTAAGTAAAAGATTCCGCCTGATTTCACCTTTGTAAGCGTGAAAAACTATAGTTATCTATAAGGATTATATCTTTGCAATATCAATGAAATACTTTTTCCATCATCCCCATGCACATATCACATTCAATCATTTTCATATTAAATCTATATAATTCTAGTATTCAAATAATAATTTGAAATTTAGCTTCATGTGCATGATTGAATTATTTGACATTGCTAAACACGAGCCATTATTTGACACTGCTAAGCACGAGCCATAGACAATTAATGATTTACAACAATTGATGGACTTAATTCTGAAATTAATTACATATATTTTTAAATAAATCCATAATAAATCAGTGAACCCCCCTATTGGCTTGGTGCTTTGTGTGTGTTCTCTAGGAGACTAGGACATGTGGTGTTTTCTCAATTGCCACTAACCAAAATAGCAGAAATAAATTGCGTAAATGTATTCAAACTTTCCAAATTTTTTTTTTTTTCTGTATTATGAAAAACTTTGTACAACACACAAGACAAAATTGCAATCTTTGGTAATCTCTTCAATTCAATACATATTGCAGCATACTCATTTTTACAGTCACACAACTGACCGCAAGATTGTGATAGAAGAAAAATCTATCACTGGCCTTTAGAAGATCTTCCAACAACTCTAAAAGGAAAAAAAAAATTCTTGATTTTGGTAGGTACTTAGACCAACATGCTACCAGCTCAACTGCTAGAACCAATTACAACTGTAGATATTTAATATAAATTATCAAAGAGACATGAGCAACACAACAGGGTCAGGGAGCAAAGTTTAGTCTCCTTCCCAAACTATTACCAAAAAGCATGGTGGATCATTGTGGTACATGCAACAACAATATTAAGCCTTTACTCCCAAACTAGTTGGGATTGACTACATAGATTCTTTGTCTCCATTTTACCATATTCATAGCTAAATCCGCATTAATATCAAGAAACCACAGATCTGTTACAACAAAGAGAACACACAACGTTCTTGTCTAAAAATGTGGTACAGTGAAGTAGATTTCTATTTAATCACTTGGTGGGAACAAAATATGATTATCCAGATAGCATATGTAATAAAAAAAAAATTATGCCAAAATATCATGTAAAGATTGATTGAAATAAAAACAATCACGAAGTTTTTTTCACATCCAATGCTAAATTGTTTTCAATTGACAAATTCTACTTCACCACCTAGGTGGTGCAGAAATATCCAAATCTTAAAATTATCACATAATAATGTTAATAGTAACAATATCATTTGAGCTTTTTGTGAATAAGATTGTTTGGTTCTTTAGCCAGATTGTTTGCATTTTGTAATTGTAATTTTTAACTTTATGAATTGCTATAATCTAGATCTTGCAATCCAGAAAACACTCCCTGCAGTGCAATAGGGGGTTGCAATTTCTAGTTGTATTACTCTAAACCATAGCATAAGTGAGCTCCAACATAGTAACTGGGCACCATTGACCTGTTTATATCCACATTGACAAAATATAAATTATGAAATCTATCAGTCTGAAATCTCCTTATACACCTAGACTGTTCAAAAGGAAGAACCCTAGGGAATTAAAATCAGATGAGAAGCATTGTTGCGGGGAAACGGTATTGCATTATAATATAGAAACAGATGGTCTAATGTAAGGGCGACGTGAATTATCATTCTCAATTAAAAAAAAAAAAAATTAAATTCAAGTTCTGTATGTAACGTTCACTACAAGAAAAGGGAGCAAGGTTGACCTTTGATGGTGCATCATCACTCTTTTCATTATTATCCTTTTTCCCTCCGAACAAACCATGTACACAAAGAGACCTACTGCTACGCCCAGATTTCCAATGGCCAGACTGAGATATAAGCTGCTTACCGACTACATTTGGATTTAAGCTCAGATTACCTGAAAGTAATGGGGCAAAACTAAGTTAACACGCATTCAACAAGATTCAAACTTGAGAATGGAAAAACAGATTCATACATTGCAAAACATAATTTTCTCCACCTATTCAATCAACTAATAAAAAAAAACAATCAATGACATAAAGCAGGCCACTTTCAAACAATTATGAACCAAAAGCATATGTAATTTCTTATGCAACTGAATTTAAAGAACTACATAAAAACAATTACTTTAATCACAATATGCCATTACCTTCTAAACCCACTTTCACTTTGAATTACATTAAATGTATAAACAGCGAATAAAAAGATATGTTGAACTGTTCAGAATAATCGAAAGTCCAAATTCCATTTATCCATAATAATCAATATGACATAGGTTAGTATATCCGTTCGCATAAACAAATATCGTAAACTCAAAAATAAATTCATGAGCAGCCTCAATTAATTCTTTTCAAATAATAATAGTAATAGAGGGCAAGGAAAGATTAAAATTGCACTTCCTATTGGAACGATCCATTTTATCAGCAACCAATCACAATACAATTATAAGGAGAGAGAGATTACCTAAATGAAATGAAGAAAGCCTAGGCCTTTTCCAGTCAGCAAGTCCGCTTAGGTTTGAGACTCGGGGAGACACTGCACTCGTCGATACCATTTTTCCGATTTCAGAGAGAGGAGGAGGAAGAAGAAGAGGAAGATAGTTTTGAGAAGATAATGTAGGTTTACTTTCTCCGATTTTTTTTTTTTTTTTTTCTGTTCCAAAAAAATTTCTCTTTACATTTTTTAGGGAAAAGTTCAAATTAGTACTTATAATTACGGAGTCTTCTAACATTAGTCTTTAATGCACCATTTGGTATAAATGAACTCCAACTGTCGAATTCATTTATAAATAAATTCTAAATATAATTTATTTATAAATAAAAT